>NC_055976.1:26106557-26139057 GCF_018492685.1 Alosa sapidissima | reverse complement strand
AATTGTCTTGAGTGGATATAGTCAGTACACGTCGATTACTGAACTCTCTGCCTTTAGTGTTCATTGACGATAGCTTGTGCCTCATTTGGTTTTCAACTTATGTCTCCACATAAGACTGTGGCAACCAGAAGGAGAACAAGGTAATGCACTGACTGCACAATCCATTTTGTACCCTTTCTCTACCCTAACAAAGGTAGAAATACTTCAGTTTGTCTGCAGAGACCCTCTCCATGGTAGCATGGACATGGGTTACACTTAACTGGGATAGCCTGCCTGCCGAGACTTTATAGATCATCTGTTGAGATGCTCAGTATGTAAAACTGCTAATAAACAATTACTGAACATCCCCTTAATCAAACCCAATCCCTAACCTTACAAAATTGTACTCATTATCATCTAAAAATAGTTCCTAGGTTGAAGAATATGGAACTTCTCCTCGAAGGTTGATGTTACAGTAACTTTGGTCCAACATACCATGGCACTCACCTTTTCACCGATGAATCTGTATACTGCTACTGTCAGATTTAACTTCTTTGGCTGTTGTATTGGTTTAGAATGTCTCAGATGCGTTCAACAGTCAATTGTTTCCACCACTGTAACTTGCGTTGTGTTTGACTGCGCTTGTGATGGACTCGAAGACTTGGTGATGGTGGATGAAGCAGATTTATTTGCCTGCATGGGTCAGGAAATACAAGGGGCATGAAAACCTGGTCTGCCTGCAGCAGTTTACCTTCTTCCTTTTTAGTGAGCTTTTGGAGTGAGCTGTGTTATTTAATTCAGTGAGTGATAGAGTGAATGGACAGGGATTATTTATTTAGTCATTATTTATTTAAAAATAAGTTTGTTGTTTTGGGAACCTTCTACTGCTCGGTGCCTAGGTTGTAGACCAATAGTCCAATAAAACAACCACCAACGGTGAAATTTCACCTTAAATCTGGCTAAATGTCCAACAGGTGTAACCCTTGATAGAAGACTAGTATTGAGTTACTGTTGATTACCGTAACTACACATTACAGTTTTTCTCAGTCGCTTTGGTGCTTTTCTCAGATCAGAATGAAAATTCTCATAACTATTAGTTCAACCTCCACAACATTTAGTCATTTATGCACATCATAGTAGCAATTTCTCCTTCCTCTGAACAAATTGCAAATGCTTTTGAACATGTATCAGTTGCTTTGTCATGTCAGTCAAAAATAACTACTTATGGATGCTGAATAGTCGTTCCCAATAAAACTAATAGTCTTCATTTCAGTCTTGAGTCATTACATACAAAAGTCATTGAGTCATTACATACAAAATTGTTTGAGTCATTACATACAAGTCATTACATACAAAATTGGTGAAGTAGTTATCAAATTCTGTAGAATTGCAAAGAGCATATACAGTAAAACTGTGAAACGAACATATTCAGTGTCTTGTACTCACTTACTCCCCTAACTACAGCAATTTGTAACTTTACTGTTTTCAAATGGCTGTACAAGTACTGTATAGTGCTGTCTTGAGCATTTTCAGGTAGTGTCACCGAGTTCTGACCTTTTTTTGCATGGGAAAACACTGAGAGCATAAACTGTCGTAATGAAAACATGACAAAGCCATTTGACTATCTTGTTCATAAACGATGGTGTCAAGACTTCTCATTTTGATGACACTGGCAGTTTCATTGACATAAAAAAAACTGTAACACAGGTATTATTTGTTTTATAGGCATTGTTCCAATGTTTCTGGACACACACACACACACACACACACACACACACACACACACACACACACACACACACACACACACACAGGGTGCACGGTGCAAGCTTCTGGCTCTTTATAACCCAGTGCTTTGTGATTCAAATATATGAACAACATTTTACATATATATTTATGTATTCTTTCTACTACACCCTCAAGCAACAGCAGTGAGAGACTAAGAGGAATGATTCCCCCTTTCCCAGCCCCTTTATAAAGATGACTAAATACAAACAAACACACTTCAAGATCTAAGCTGCCAGAGCCATTGAAAGACACAGGCAGAGACAAGGGTCAGAAAAGATTTGAGAGGGAGTCATACCACAGGGGAAAGAATAATAGGCACAACAGCACAGAGATCACAAACAAATCCACCTACCCCATCAATCCCTCTTAACATATATGCACACCATACAATGCACATAAGAACACACAAATACAAACATAAGACACATAAGTGCATGACAAACATAAGTGCACGTGTCTCTTAAGTCATAAGTGCACAGAAAGAGAGAGAGAGAGAGAGAGAGAGAGAGAGAGGAAAAGAGAGAGAGAGAGTCAGCACACACACACAAACACACACAAAATGACAAACAGGCAGGTAATCCTATTTGTTACAGAACATTCCCTACTAAATCCCGGTATTGCTCTTGTTTTTGTTGTCACGGTATACAGCTCTCTGGGTTCCTATAATGGCCATGGTCAGCCATGGGAACACTGAGCTGAGTCTCCGGAAAACATCTAGTTTCCCCAGTGGACCAACTTTCACCAGGACATCTCCCCAAAATAACAATCTGTTGTGTTGCGCATAGGCCTCAGACTGCCCCAAGGAACCTTACAAAAAACTATTTTGGCAACCGGTATAATTTTTTAAATGAGTCTGAGAACTGGGGATTTCGACATTGTGAAATGTGATGGGTCATTGCTGAGAGATGCCGCTCAGTGGAGTTTAGTTGGGCAGATTCTGTTCGCAAGAGGGCACCTGTCTTGCCAGCAGCACATTATTTTTCCCTTTACAATTGAGGACGTTTTTTTCAGAAAAAAAGTTTTCTTTGTCAAGTCTTTGAGTCAGGCAGCAGAAAATTAAATAATTGGCTCGATGGTTCAATCTTGAATTCTTTTTTCTTCTTCAATCTTGAATTTCATGGGCTTTTTTTTTTCACATGCAGTGCCTCCAAACATAATGTGTTTGGTTCAAAATGCTTAAGTCACTTTTCATTTGTTTAAAAGATGAAAATAAAAACCTGTATTAATTTCATTAGCTCAAAAAATGTATTATCAGTTCCTATGTGAGACCAGCTATCACTGCTCATTCATCTTAAAAAGACCTCATAAGACATCAGCTGCTGCTCTGAAGGATGGATCAAAGAACTCAAAGAGATATTTTCTAAGTAGGAGGAATCAAAGAAGGCCACAAATGTTTTTTGCTCATTGCAGACCACTGCACGGACACAGTACCCTCTTTACAATTATGTACTGTCATTTTTTTGATCTATAATTTGGGTGGAAATTCATTTCTGATGAGAAGAGAATACAGTTCATTTTGTTCAACATTATTGTATGGACATGCACATGCTCATTTGAACAGGTCATAATTTTTATCTATTTACACTGCTACTATATACTGCATGAAAACAGCTATTATGCCTTTTTGCGTTTGAAAGGTCCAAGAAAGTTCAAAGATCCAGCATGCACATCCAAAAACGATGAATGCTGGGTGCTGCATCAGTCTGATGAAGGGCTAGGGCCCGAAACGTTACACGTGGTGATATACCATTAAAAAAACGCTAAGGAGCAGATTCTGGTGTGTGGACTCATCGTTCTTATCCATGCCTTTGAAAGGTCCCCAGCTGCACCCAGGTGTACAACAGAAATAAACACGATGTCTGAAGGTTGATAAAGGCTGATGTCCTCATGTCTGCCCCTTTGTCACTTTTGCCATTATTCAGTGACATTTATAGACAACATCGTTCCATTCATTAAAGAAAGTGACATTTTTGATAGAAGCATTTGCTTTTGTCATAAATATTCATGCAAACACCAATTCTGCAAATCATGACCATCACAACTGCTCCAGCTGCTGGCAACACAGTCCTGCCTTGTGAATTGAAGTCCTGAAAAAAATACTGTGCTTTCAACATGTGGTAGTAAAAAGCTTCCAATCTATATTAGGCATGGGTTTCAATTCTCGCCATCAGCATGGTTCTCTATATAGTGAATATCAACACAGAATACCAATGTATAATGAATTATTAAGATGGCCAACTAAAATGTGCATCCATATCAATAATGTTGATTAAAAAACTGTTTTCTGAGGTGTTAATGTAGTTCGCAATGTATATTGCACATACACATGCAGCTGTCCTGGTTTGCATTTTTGTGTGTGTGCCTTTTGAATATGTGGGTAGGCCAGGGCCCTGCTTCAGAAAATGTGTGAGAACACTCAGAGGGAAAAAAAAACACGTAAAAACTACACATCACATTTCACTTCTAAACAAGGCATTGCTTAGGTGTAAATAAGTGCAAAGAAAATTAAGTTGACACATTCCATGAACTCAGGGCCTCGGCTTTGTAGCAATGTTTACAACAATGAGCGAGAAATCGATCATAATTCTCTCTTGCAAACACAGGCTTTAGAAATAATAGAATGGCAAGGGCCGAGGAGGAGAGGCTGTTCAGAATACAGACGCCTCGGCTGGACACAGAATGCCCAGGCACTCGCTGCACGAGGGGGTGGGCACGAGCTTGGCCGCTACCGGTACACACCGCCAGTTTGGAATGCGTGGTGGAGGTCTACATGACGAAGGACCCAGCCACGCTGTTCAATTGCTTGTATTGATCGCAGGGCAGGATTTAAAATGGTTACCGGGAATGAACTTTTGGAAGAAATGGACCCTGGGGGGAGGAGAGAATGCCACCGTGGGGGGTGGCGCTCAGGCTGGCTGCTCGGCCGCCGCCGCTGACTGAGAAGAGAAGAAAAGGTGTCTGGGGTGTTGAGGTGGGTGAGAAAGTGGATGGAGCGAGAGAGGCTGGTGGTGGTGGAGAGGAGAAGAGAATTAAGGTGACCTGGATGCGATGCAATTACGGTGACTTTCAGGACGTGAGTGCACCGAACTGTTATTGCAACTCACAACTTCACCGCAAAGTAAAAAAGACTGAAACTCCAGTTCACAGGCACACAGGTTCTCTCTCTCTGTCTCTCTCTTTCTTCTCTTTGTGTGTAAATAGTGGTGCTACTAGATAACAAAACAAGAACTACTTGAATGTGATGAGTGTAAAAATTAGTCAATCTGATACTTTAATAGGCAAGTTTTATTGATGCTTTCATCTCTTATCTTCAAGGCATGTAATATACCACAGAAGATCTACTTGAGACTTCCACAAAATGCCATCCTCATGCCTGACTAGCAAATCCGTTTGGCAGAGGCGAAAAGGACATTCATACTCATCAAGGTCAACTATTTTCACACAGAGAAGAGAGAGAGAACAGACATGGTTTTGTGGGTAGGAAACAGACGCACCATTATCTGGTCTCTAAAAAAGTTCACCTTGAAGTACTTTCTCCTATTCATTAATACAGGGCTGCATCAAAAGTGGCAGATCAAAGCTCTTGTCCTCCTCCAGTATCAACAGCCCTGTGTCCGTGGCAACAAATCTCTTAATGATGTCATAGTGTGAAATGCCCGTTGACCCTGGGGTTCGTGTAAAGGGATTCAAGCAGGGGCAAAAATGTTTATTTATTTATTTATTTTGCTAAGTTTGAACTCACAGACAAATCCCAGGAATAATTGCTCTGGGATAAAAGGCCTTAGAGCTAAATGGGATTCAGAGTAAGTGGAGAAAAGTAAGAGGAGGGGAAATGGTCGTGGTCGAACCTATAGTTCTTGCACTGTCTGCTCCATGAATTTTTGCCAAAGCTCTGACCACGCTTTCCAGCTGTCCTCAAAAAGCCGCAAGGACACTGTCTAGACACTGTGCACGGTTCTTTCAGCTATTGTCCACCTCAGTTCCAACTGGTATCTAGCACAGACAAGACAGCATTCACAGAAACGGACAGAAAACAGACAGAATGCAGCAAGGGGTGGGAGCTTCAGTGTCTGTAGAATATCCCATGGCCCTACAAAATATAACAAAGGACCTCCGGATCCTCAAGCAGACATATATGAGACACATAAACGAATAAACACATCTTAAATAAACACATCTTGAAACACATTCCACATCTCCTATGTGTGGAATGAACCTTTAGATCAGAGTCTGAAATACAGATGTGTTCACTTCCTAAGGTTCTTTCCCTGAGCGTTTGCTTAATTAGACCCATGTTTCTACAGTACAACTAAATGTGTAGATTGCAGTCATTTCCTATTCACTACAGAATAACTGTAAAATTTTTCGATCCAATTAGTGTAACTGATCATGTTCAGACATACTTAGCGGATGACGCACAGAACTGGATCATAAGACGTGAGGATATCATTTCAGTGTCCAGGCCAGGGAGGAAAATGGAATTCGCTCTGGGATATCATTTAAATGAAGTGCACTTACTGCACTAGATCACCACTTTTATACCGGCGGTCGTGCCACCTTTATTTACACAGGCGGCTTATCTGCAGCCTGCCCTTTTCAGGAAATGGAATTCTTGAGTGTAACATAAATACTTTGTATAAAGGTAGGTAAAGCCAAAACTTAAAAAAAAAAATACAGAATAAAAACATAATGACAACCATGCATTTCCGACCTGTGAAAGTCTGTTTTATCGCCATTAAATGTCAAAGTTAATATTATTCTCAAGACCTAAGTTCCGCATAAGAGTATAGTGCTTTCTGTTTACTGGATGCTATTGTTTAGACAGGGTTGTGGCAATAACACAGCAGCACAACAAAACACGGAGGCCAAATGCTTTGGGTGAAACTGTGGCATGTTCGTGGGCTGAAAAACTACAACACTTTGTTGCCTGGCAGGAGAATAAGTATAGAAGGTGTTACATTCATTGTATTCAATACTTCCAGCTCTTTCCAAAAAATGATATTACATTCAACATTAGTACTGAGTGTGAGACTTGGACTGACTGTGTGCATATGATTGATTACGTTTTATAGTATTGTTGAACTTCTATGGAGAAACTGCACCGAAATTATACCGTGGCAATGGCTAATTTGAGACACTTAGATCAATCTTTTTTTCCCAGGAGCTAGTCGTAATATGATTGATGTGCTATGACGTTTGTAGGGATTAAACTATCTGCAGCTCATTTAAGTCCTGTGAAGCAGATCTTTATAAACATGATTTTTCATTCTGGAGTGCAGATATAAATTGTGGTCATGCCAGTTATGTTTTCCAACTAGTGTGATCCAAAGAACTCTTGCCATTTCTTAACCTCTGTTTGATTTATCCAGCGGTAAACTGTTTATACTGACCTTGGAGCCAAAATTGCCATTACTCTTGCTGTCTGCAATTATCTTCAACGACTGGCTAAAGCTCTGTTGTTTTTGACAGAGACACTGCACGCTTTCACCAGGATCGTTCTGTTCTCTGATTACATCAATCCATCCATGCACAGCATTTTTTTTCTTGGCTGATGCAAAAAGTGAGCACTAAATGAACCAACAGCTTTTATTGGCAGTGATCGAAATGAATTGAGCAAAATAAGAACCCACAGCCATCCTGTCAGTGGATGCAACATCACATCACAAACAAGAACAGAGCATCCCTGTTAGGCCCCGGCCGGCGCGGTGCCTCGCCCACAGCCCTGGACGCCATGTCCAAACCACCGCCCATCACGGCCACTTACACCAATCCCACAGTTGGCAAATGACAAAGTTGGCGACTGAGAAAGAGCTGATTGAAGGAGAACCAAGAACGCTTCTGCTTGGTCAATGTCCTTTGGATGCGAGATGTCTTTTTGGAGAGAATGAGCACACCAGACGTTAGCTTTTGAAAGGTGAAGTCAATGGTCCAAACCCAAACCCCATCCTGGTCCCTGGAACATAGATAGCATGTGGTATTCCCAGCTCTCCAGAGGTGCACTTGGAATGATCACAACGTTGGCACGTGTTCGCCTCTCTGAAATGAGTTTTGGAGAGCCATTTTGTTCACCTCCGACTCAACGACTTCACCATTTGCTATTGATCCAAAATAACCCACTCCCCCTGCTCATCCTCCTCCTCCTCAGTCAAGCTGAACTGAATGATATTAAATCTCCATTTCCTCAGGGGTCCTTTTCCAAGCAGTTTAAGTGATGCATGAGAAGCCTTAGGCAGAGGGTATCAGCACGGCCTGGCCATCTTCCATTGATTTTTGTACCTCTGTCTGTCTAGTTATACAGGCCTTAATAGAAACCTATTCCGTTTCCATGCTTCTAAAGGCAGTTTCCTTTGCAGTGGACACAATGATGAATTCGGATGATTCTGAAACCAGGGAATATTCACATACATTAAACGTTTCTCATGGCTACGTGACAGCATTGTACTGTACATATATACACCGTGATGCAAATGGCCTCCTCATCCATGTTCACATCTCAATTTAACTATACATCGTCCTTTATAAAAAGTGCCCGTTTGCCACGACGTCAATGTCCGAAACTCTTCAGTGAGGTTCGAGATCAGCTGGTCCACAGGAACAAAAATGTAACACAATGACTTTGCCTGTGCCCCTGTGGCCAGTCCTCTACAGAAGGTCCTTTCAGTTGTTTTATGTTTGTTTGTTTGTTTGTTTGTTTGTTTGTTGTACAGAGCCCAGCCCGCTGTGTGTGTGTAAATGTATCAGGCGTCCATGACATCCTTCACTGATCGTAGCAGAAGAGCAGCAGGAGGAGGAGGAGACTCCAGGGGGGGAGGGGTGGGGAGAGGGCAGGGGGCAGGGGGCTGGCAGACTTGGGCTGGGTGCTGGAGGGACCTGTGGTGTCACCCCAGAGCCTGTCATTCAGGGTGGCCTGGGGAGAGGGGGGGGAAAAACACACACAAACAAACACAAAGAAGTTTTATGTACACAGTGCTCTGCAAGAATAGAGTTTAAATGGAGTAGAGGGGGGTGGAGAGAGAATGGCTTTTGTCATGTGTATGAAAGAATCAGCTCTGGGAAAAAAATAAGAGACCACTCCACATCTTTCTGATGTCATCATACGGTTGCTGAGTGACATTCAAATGAGTTGACGGTCATATTCAAATTTGCAGTGGTCTCTTAATATTGAATGTGACAGTCAACTCATTCGAACGTCACTCAGCAACCGTAGGATGAGAAAGATGTGCAGTGGTCTCTTAATTTTTTCCAAAGCTGTATAATTCATACACTAAAGGGCCAAAGTTATTAGAGCAGGCACTATCATGAAGGATGAAAAAAAAACACAAACACACACAAAGCCATATTTCAATCAGAAATGTGTGGCCAAGATCAAGGCCCCAGGACACAATAAGGTCTACCTGCCATCAAGATGTTCATCATTAGATTGAATATTCCTACACTATTCACATTCACATCGCCCCCCCCCCCCCCCACACACACACACACACATCATACCTGTGTGGGTATCAGTGGACTCATTAAATTCTCTTCGGTTTCCATGGAAACAAATGCCGGAGTGGTGCCATAGTCTGACCAGCTGGTGACGTGGCTGGGCTGTCCTGGCTGACTCGGGGTCGGCGTCGGGTCCATGCCATTCTCGAAAGTGTGAAGAGCATTACCTGTTTGTGGGAGAGGAGGGAGGAGAATAAAGCGTGTTGGGTCAGGGCATGGTGTTCTTGTGAGAAGGGTCTTTGGACTCACGACTTTATTTGGCACAAACACTGCTGTTCCTGTTCCAGAGCTGTCCCTGTTTACCCCAGCCTAAGCCACAATAAGTCCTCTCTCTCTCTCTCTCTCTCTCTCTCTTTCCTCTGTCCCCCATCTCTATCTTCCTCTTTCTCCTCCGTCTCTCTCTCTCTCTTTCCCCCCCTCTCCTCTCCTAATCTTGCTTTCCCCTCTGTCTCTCTGTCCCTCTCTCTCTCTCTCTCTCTCTCTCTCTCTCTCTCTCTCTCTCGTTCTCTCCCACTCTCTTTCCTCTGTCCCCCATCTCTATCTTCCTCTTTCTCCTCCGTCTCTCTCTCTCTCTCTCTCTCTCTCTCTCTTTCTCTATCTCTCTTCCCTCTATCTCTCTGTCTTGTGGATTCCTCAGACGCCTTGCTTGTTAGAAATCACAACGAGAGACTTCTGAGGTGGTATCGAGAGGCAGACGTGTTGGCACAGCAACTCAGTATTCCCCTCAGCATCCCCATCCCACCCCCACCCCCCACCTCCCAGAGCCTGCACCTGTCGCTCCATGCGCTCTCATTAACCCGCCGACAAGTCGCCACAGCCAAACACGCGTCTCAGACTCACTCAGTCCCTCCTTTGTTACCGAGCGTCCAGATGAGCTGGCTGCCCAAGGTCTTGGACAGCTAATACCCGCTTTCTCTCTCTCTCTCTCTCTCTCTCTCTCTCTCTCTCTCTCTCTCTCTCTCTCTCTCTCTCTGTCTCTCTCTCTCAGCAGGCATGGGAGACAGAGAGACAGAGAGAGGGAGGAGAGAGACAGACAGAGAGAGGGCACGAGAGAGAGAAAGAGAGAGAGAGGGAGGAGAGTGAGAGAGATAGAAAGAGGGAGGGAGGGAGGGAGGGAGGGATGGGGGGAGCTGCCTGTTCAAACATGTCGGAGTAAAACACTGTGACAAAAGTCAATAATAAGGATGATTCATTATTCATCACATAGAAAGGCCATCCAGAAGATTGGAGCTCGGATGGAGAGCCATAAATCTGAGGCAGCGGAGAGCTTTTGAATTGCCAAGCTGCCGCCCCTACACCTTTCCACGTACATGCTCTCTCTCTCTCTCTCTCTCTCTCTCTCACACACACACACACACACACACACACACACACACACACACACAGACACACACACACACACACACACACTCAGCAACACATCTACCTACCCACTACCCACCCTTCGCCACACTCATCCCCCTGTCTACCGACGCACACAGACGCAAAGGTGAAGTTGAACGCAAGGTCTAGGTGAACCTGAAGCACCACACTCCATCTGCCATCTGTTGGCGATCGTGACAGACAATTTCTTCATAAAAGTCTCTGCACTTCAGCTTAGAACTCTTCTCTACATGGAAAGCAGAGAGAAAACAAGTGATAAAAGAAACTGCTGCCTTTTCGATAAATACATTGCGGTAAGCTGTGAAGCACATGTGAACGTCTGCTGAGTCCATCATGTTACCGAGTGGGTAATTCTATTTGCACGCATGCAGAGAAATAAGCAGACCCACTACTGCTATTCTCTCTGTTCAGAGGAATAAGAAGAAGGAAGGAGGAAATAAGGTGATTTTTGAAAGCAGAGAGAGACAGAGAGAGAGAGAGAGAGAGAGAGAGAGAGCGAGAGAGAGAGAGAGAGAGAGAGAGAGGTGTAGGGGCGGCAGCTTGGCAATTCAAAAGCTCTCCGCTGATGATTCTACTTGTGAATACTTTGGCAAGATGACATGACTGTATACATTTGCCATTGCAAATAAACGTTAAACTAAAATCTAAATTAAAGCTGAAATTGAGAGCGAAAGAGAGAAAGGAAAACAAAACAGACCCAGATTCTGTTGTTAACATCTGAGTGTGTAAGCTCACTTCAAAAACCCCAGCCTCCCCAAAGCACCTTGTTATCCATGGATAGCCATGGATATGCCGGCTGTGCCCTGTGTCTTAGAGAGATCCACATAAGCAAAGAAATGTATGCAGTTTTTAATCCCAGCCTCCCAGTACAGCTACTCTTGTCTCTGCTATAGCTCATTTCCGTCAATGCAAATGTGAGTGTTAAAACAGAAAAACCCATCACTTTCCCCCTGAGAGCTTAAAGTAAAAGTAAATAGGTACTTTCCAGCCAAGCAGCTCATTAAACAAACACCAAGTTACGGTGACTACTCTTGAGGTTTAATGTAGGCAGAATCCGCACCAAGGTTATTCTGAAACGATTACAAAAGCAATCTTTTGCTGGCGAGAGCCACTGTTATGTGTGGATGAAGCACATTTTTCACATGATAGCGTTTCTCGTCGCCTGAGCGGAAACTCTCGATCAGTGGTACTGGCGAGACCAAAGAGCCCAGTCCTTCCAGACAGAAAAAAACGAACAAACAGAACAAAAACAAATCCCCCAACAATATGTAGATTTTCTATTTATATGTGCAGCAACAACTAAATGCACATAGCTTTGAAGCAAACACAAAGACAAATAAACAAAAAACATCTGTCTGATCACAAGCAAACAATAACAAATCAGTCTTACAAATATATCTAAAAAAAAAGAACAACGTTGCCTAATGTGACATTTTCATCAACCCCTGTGGGTACATTTTCTATCAAACACAGACAGAGACTTTAGCATTCTGTCCTACTGCTGCTAATGAGAAAAAGCCATGTATGCTTACTCAGGCAGATGTTGTTGGTGAAAAAGCCTAGGAAGCGTGCGCACTCCTCCTTCTGGTTTCCGCTGGACGCACAGGTGCACCATGGGGCCACACTGGACGTGGAGTTGTCCACGTAGTTGGGCGTCACCGGGCTCCCTGTCAAAGTTGAGGTAAATGAGGCATGAAGACAACGATATAACACCTTCCTCCAAGCATTCACCCAACCATGCACTGTCCAGGCACTGAAATAGAAATTTATGAAGCCTTCATGGTTAATCCCTGTAGACATGGTGAGGGAAGAGTGTGGTGGTATATTGTTTGGGAAATAAACAGAAGGTAATGAAAAGATGTAATAACGTTTGGCTGACAAATATCCCGTAATTTTGTGACTGTGGCTTGTGGTTTGAATGGGCTAGTGAAGATTTCGCAGATGTCCACCCCCCCCCCCGTTGTTTAAAATGTGAAGAGAGAGATATGGAGGATAATTTTTACAGTCATACATCTCCATAATACAAACATACAGCACAGAGGTCCCCCTGATGCAACGTGGCATTCAATTCATGCAATGAGCCTAAGGCTTTCAGACAGAGGAATGATGCTTCTATTTGAAACATCTATTTCAACATTGTCAAGTTTTAGCCTCCTGTGTCCTCCTCTTCCCCCAGTTTGAGAAATTGGTTTGAAAGTAGCATCCTCTCAGAAGGCAAACAGCTATATTTGTTTGAGCTGAGGGCGACACTTTGGTGTGGACACCTTGGAAGAACATTTTGCATTCCTGGTGCGATTGTAGTGAGCATAAGAGAGAGAAAGGGGTCATTTATAGAAGCTGGGTATAAAACTTAGAGCATTTCAGCACTGCAGGCATCAAAGGCATTTTACAAGCAGGAAAAACATATCCTTTGTTTTTCAATACCCACATACCCAGACTCCATTTTAGACTTTTTTCAACTCTGAGACAAGACAAATACATGCTACACACACACACACACACACACACACACACACACACACACACACACACACACACACACACACACACAAACTCCATATCCCCTCCTTTTCAATCCCAGCTCATTTTCTTCATTTCATCTCTCTCTCTCTCTTTGCACTTTTCTTTCTGACTCCAGAGCACCTTACAGCACCACATCTGTTCTCTGCTCTGTCTCCGCTCCTCTCTGCACCCACCGATCAGTCCGGTGTAGGCGATGAGACAGGCCGCGTGACTCCCCTGCTTGCAGCCGCTGGCGGACTGCTCGTCCGGCTGGCAGTCGTACTGGAACTGGGCCAAGCGGGACCTGTGGGGGGAGATGGACAGAGTGGAATCAGGAAATGACCCGGCTCAAACCCAGGTTACCGTGGGCCATACCTGTCAACACTCCCGTTTTTCCCGGGTTTCTCCCGTATTTCAAGGTCATCTCCCAGCACCCTCCCGTTTTGTTATTTCTCCCAGAAAACTCCCGTAATTTGCATGGCCATCAAACTTCATTTTAAAATCATTGATCCATTCAGGTTGCCAGATTGTGAATGAAATACACCCTACACATACACGATCACTTAGTTTCAATTTCAACCGTTTTGTCATAGGCTAAAACCTGGCAACCCAAAACCCAAATAAGGAAGCGGGTGCCAACTGCGCAGCCTGAGTCTCGTCGTAAGCAAGCGGGCTAGTTGAATGGCCTACTCCAGAACTAGCTGTTGTGAAATTGTTGGAAATTTAATTGATTAACACATCACATAAACTGTTATTGAGTGTTGTTGATACACTGAACTTGTTCCCTCGGAACCAAATCTGACAGCAAGCAGCTTTGGAGTTTTGGAAGTAGGCTACAGGCAGGCAGCTGGTGGATACATACAGTAACTGGCATGTGTAAGGTAATGGTAAGGTAAAAGCAACGACCGAAATGCAGTGTTGAAACACGTGTATGAAACGTATTAAATATGCAAACACAGATCCGGTATAAACACTGACCCCCCCCCGAAAAAAAATCTCCCGTTTTTGGAAAGCTAAATGTGGACAGGTATGCCGTGGGCACTTGGCATGGGCCAGAGATGTGCAGAAACCGTGATGGGGTGGGGGGGTGGGGGGGTCTAACAATGGAAGAGAGCGATCAAGATAACGAACATGACAATTCACACACAGGTACAAACAATGTATTGCATAAGAGCTTTGACTGTTATATGAGACAGAACTCATGACTCAAATTAGACAGAACCTGCAAGGGTCCCAATTATTCTGTCGTCAAAGTGTTCGTCGCAGTGATATTTTGGGAGGAGTTTCAGGTGAGCTGTCAATAAGCAGATGCCGGCGTATTCCTTGGCTTCATATCATTAGTGTGACCCTTGGGCTGACAGTGAGTACAAATAATGGTGCCAACCAAAACCTGTAGGGCAACTAATGGGCTGCGAAACCTTATAGGCCTACCGGAGAAATCTGTGACAGTCATGCTGCTGCCATCACATATTCAACACAAGCCCTTCAGTCGTGACAGAAAACATTTCCCCCCAAAAAACGTTGTTTTCTTTCCTTTCATGGGCGTAAGGCTCAGACAATGATAAATGCCAAGCAGTTTGATCTGCACTTTAAATGTGTTATTATTTAGCATAGAGCTGAACTTGATGCGACTGACCTTGCATTGTTTTTGTGAATAAACTAACTAAATGATCCATGTTTGTTTAGCATAATCAATGTTCCCATAAACTTCCCTCCTACTTTCTTGTTTTGATGGCCTTTGCGTCTACTCAGCCGCTGTCTGACTCAGGAGAGACACCAGACACGTACCGGAAGCGTTCCGGTCACGATTGCATGCTTCAACAATTAGCTTCTACTACATTCAATGGAACTGACTACACCAGACATAATAGTTGCACGTACGTTCGAAAAAATCTGACTAGTCTTCTAAAGCTATTTTTACACTCCGTGAACAGTGCACTTCAACTGTCCACCTGGTGTGGCCCAGCTGACTAACCCCAACACGGGCAAGGATGGACGGACGGGCAGACTGACCTGCAGACATAATCGGCGTTGCAGGCCCTCATCTGCGCCAGACAGTTGGGCCTCTCCTCGCCTTCGTAGGAGCAGCTGGGCACGACGGTCTGGCGGCGGCGCTCTGCGCACGCCGTGTCGCTGCACGGGCAGAAGAGCAGCCGGTGCGTGTACTCGGCGGGCACGCGGTCGAAGAAGCGCCGCAGCGCCTTGTGGCACTTGGGCTTGTTGCAGAGGCCTGAGCGCGACGAGGGCTTGATGCAGGCCGATACATACTCGGTGCGCAGCCGCTGGCACACGTCGTCCACGTTGCACGCCTTGGCCGCATCCAGGCAGCGGTTCACCGCCACCATGCCGACCTCGGAATCTGTTGTTAATGTTGGAGCAGAGCAAGAGAGAAGACTCAGGCAACATGTAATGAGATGACCTACACAAAAAAATACTGAAGCATGCAATAATCAACCAGTATGAAGTAGTAAATATACAGTATTAAGTATGCAGTAAACAAACAAACCAATCCTTTGTGCTATAGATTGTGGATTTCCTGCTGTACATTGGCTGATCAAAAATCAAACCTAAAAAACTTGAGGCAGGATAAACAGCAATGCACTATTAGCAGGCTCCAGTCCATACTATATGTTGTACCTGGGATCTATTAAGGTACAACATGTGCTGCCAGTTGCTTGAATGTCCCAACAAAGAACAATAGCTGAACAAAAAAATATATCAACAAAGCAGCCAACAAAGAACATGCTTCTAAACCCTGATGATGTGGGCTCTAAGCAATTTTACAAAATGCCAAATAAAACACGACAGAAACTGTGTTCCGCTACTCTACTTGTTTTGGAACATCAACGAACACCACCACTCGGTGAGTTGCACAGTTTTGAAAACGAATGTTAAGGGTTGTTTTAGAACATGTTTGTGCATGCCTGTAGGCAGCCACTCTGAAGTAGTCAAAGGCGATTCAAAACGAGTCAGAAAAGTCGAGACAGGACCAATCGTTTCGGTGTCCACCACTCTAGTTCATCCAAAACAAACCAGAAAAGGGACTCAAAGTGCTAAATACCGGAATTTTCCTTTAAGAAGGTGAGGTGGGGTGTTTCTTGTAGCTGTATGTATTTTTGGACATTATATTGAAAGAGGTTTGTTCTGCTTATCAGTATAACTCTATGGAATTCTAAAACTTTGAAGCTCAATATCTCAGAAATACTCAGAATGAAGATAGAACCTTATAATTCTAAGGGGACAAAAGCCAGTAGCTTGATTGGCCAACCAAAGAACCAAAGCATACACAAGCAGCTTGTGTATGCTTTGGACAGGATTCTCTTGCAAGTGCTTATGCCCTAAATAAACACATGCCTTTATAAGCATAAATATGAATAAATAGATGATAAACTGATACCCAGGTCACTGTTTAATCATTCAAAAGATTCCATTTAGTGCATGTTCATTATGGGCAGTCAAGCGTTAGTGTTTTTAAATGCCTTTAAGATTAAATAGCCTTTAGAAGCTAAATTATAACTTAATTTAAATGTTCATTGGCATTAGAAATTAATTTATATATACAGTACAAGCTTCAGAGTAACAATTGGCAACAGCTAAACAGCATATCAGATCTATTCCTCAAACTTAGTGACCTTAGGTGATTACGTAATGTCTAAGCAGCTAATAAACTCTTCCTCATGTGTATCAATGGCGGGTGACTACACATTTTCTTGCAGTAACTAAGTACATTTACACAAGTGCTGTACTTATGTAGCCTGCGATTATGTGGTACTTTACTTGAGTATTTCCAATCCAGGCCACTCTACTTCCCCTCCATTACATTTCAGATGGAAATATTGTACTCTAAACTCCATTAAAATTGGACAGCTTTAGTTACAAGTTACCTTCTAGCTGACGTTTTTACCCACTGGATAATATTGGACATTTTTAAAGTAGCCTACAACTTTTTAAATTGCTGAACATCAAACACCAACCTTTTTACTTCTGACGTATTATTAAAAACAGTCTGTTGTCAGGGCCGCATCAGATGTCTGTGAGTTGTTAACAGCTCCACTGAATAGGCTAATACTTTCCCCCTACACAAACGGTTTCATTTCAGCCGTAGATGTTCAAATTACCCAATATGTCACAAATTATAAAAGATTTAAGAAAAAATCCTAAAACTGAAACAAAAAAGATTTGTGTTTCTTCTTTCTGCTCTCATTAATCATCTCACAGATCTCACATCTCCCATCAGATTTACCAGATGTCTCTCTATTTATAAAACTGTATATAAAGTAGTTTAGACTCATTCTAAGTTGAGCAGCTTCAACAACTAGATGACCGCCGCCCAGTCCTGCACATTCTCTCCGCAAAAATAAATCATGCTTGTCAATTTGTCTCCATGTCCTACTCCAGCCCCTACTCTTGCAACTTTTGTGTATGTAAATGAGTGTGTGCAAAGTGTGGGTTTGTTTTTGTGTGTATATGTGCTTCTCTGTGTGTGTGTGTGTGTGTATGTGTTCGCCTGTGAGTGTGTATGTGGGGGTAATGGGGTGTGGGTGTGCGTATGTGTGTGTGTGTTTATGTGTGTGTGCTTATCTGTCTGTGTGTGTGTGTGTGTGTGTGTGTGTGTGCTTATCTGTGTGTGCATAGATTGTGTGGGTGTGTTTGTATGTGTGTGTGTGTGTGTGTGTGTGTGTGTGTATGTGTGTGTGTGTGTGTGTGTGTGTGTGTGTGTGTGTGTGTGTGTGTGTGAGAGAGTGCGTGCATGTGTGTGTGTGTGCGTGTTTATGTGTATCTGTACGTGCCTGTGTGTGCATGTGTGTGAGTGTGTGTGTTCCTGTGTCTTTATATGTATGTGTGTTTATGTGTGCGTGTGTATGTGTGTATGTGCGTCCGTTTGTGCATGTGTGTGCATGCGTGTGTGTGTTTATATGTGTATGTGTGCGTGCCTGTGTGTGTAGCTGATATAGCCCCCCATGAACGGAATCATCTAAGGATATCATATAATAAAAAAGTCAGTGGGACCCAAGAAGTACTCTACATTCATACTTTAACTACATTAGCTGTTAACACTATATTGTACTTAAGTATTAAGAATTGTTCATGCCTTAATGTCTGTATTTACAATGACCTGAATACTCCTACAGAGTCAGGAGCCTGGTGGTTGTTTACAATAAAAACCAAATTGAAATTGCTACAGTAAATAAATCAACATAGGCTAGCCAAGAAATTATATTTGGGCATGTTATGTTAGAACGTCAAAAAAGAAATAGGTAAAAGTGAAATAAATGCCTCCAAATCACAATTTATTGATTAAAGCTATCAGGGGGACACACTCAAAGGCAGGAGGAAATGAAAATAAGCATTACATCTCCCCACGCCTCTCCAGGTCTATTTTCCGAGAGGGCAGAGGATATTTCTGTGGAGCCTCTCTGGCTGCCTGATGCGAACATGGAGATCACGCACGGGGGTAAATAAAATCTGAGAATAATTTTGACCAACAACAATCTGAGGAGGAAATTGCAAAGGCAAACAAACAAGCAGGCCCAGGAGAGGGCCTATAGTCATTCCACTCCAGCACAGAGAGGACTGCGTTAAATTTAGCCTCCAAATTAAATGCAGGATCCGATGCCCAGAAACAAACACATCCTTTTAAATGAGCTTAATTGTGCTCAGACATGTGCCGATACTTTCATTTGCCAGTGCAAGCCTGCGGGATAAATAGTGAAATCTTTTCCGCCTTGGGGCTAGCCCCGAGTCAACTTGAGAATTAAAGGTTGACCAAAATATAGGGGCTTTTTTTAAGAGAAAAAGGGGGAAAAAGTTAAGTCCTCATAGTTTTTTGGTGGTGTGTGGCGAGATACCTGCAGCGATGGACGCCAGGCGCACATAGTCATAACCCTTCTGCACGGCCTCGTAGGGATAGCTCTCCACCAGGTTGAGTCCTGAGAGAAAGAGAGAGAGAGAGAAATAGAGAGAGAGAGAGAGAGAGAGAGAGAGAGAGAGAGAGTTATGGTTAAGGTTGCAGCTGAATGCCATTCTAACAGCTGTCATTAAAAGATAAAGCAGGCAGAAACACCTCTGGCTATTGCTGGGGCTGCAGTTTAATTTACGGTCGAACAAAACGGTGACAACCATGGAACTGAAACCTGGAAATGAAATCCTTCCCCTGCTGGCCAACTGGGAGCTTCCCTGAGTCTAGGTGAAGCTCTGTTGGATCTTATACATCAGCATGCATTGAGATGCATCTATATAGGATCTCCTGAAACTGAAAAGCCTAAGAACCACCTTCCACACAGACTGTAAATCACTTCAAATATGCATTCATCCCCTTGTCCTTAAAGCATGTGCTCTATGAAAAAGATGACTGAATTAAATTCTCTGTAAAAATCATAGCCTAACATTCCAAGCCTTTTCCAGACTTTTTTTTCAAGAGTTAAAATTCATAATTCCATATTTTTCCAGACCTGCAACAGGCAAGCAGAGCCAGGCTATTTTAAAAACGAAAAAAATAAAAAAAATCACCGTGAATGCCCGACTGATGGAGACTCCAGTAGATGCTCAGGCAGTTCTTCTCCTTCTTCATGCCCCGTCGGCACTGGCAGCCATGCAGCGGGCTCGAGAGCAGCGCTGACACAGCGTTGGCACACTGGCTGCGGGCGCCGGGGCCCAGCTTCATGCTGCCGTTGCCGGCCACACACTGGCGTAGCGTGCGCAGGCGTGGGCTGCACGTCTCGTCACTGGAGCAGGAGTCCCCCGCCAGCAGGCAGTCCGTCCCAGCAGACAGGGCCTCCTGCAGGGCTGTAGGCAGAGGGGTGGACATCAGCAGCAGCAACAGGAGAGGGGCAACAGAACAGGTGGCACATGGTGGACAAACTCAAAAGCTAACTGATTAATTAATTACCTGCTAACTGATTAATTAATTAACTTCCTAACTTATTACCTATACCCAACTGATTTACAGACTGACTGACTACCTAATTAACTGTCTGACTGACTATGTAATTAACTGACTGATTCATTAATTAATGAACTAACTAACTAATCAATCAACTGAATAACTATCTAATTAAGTGACTGGCATAATGATTAACTAACTAACTAACTAACTAATCAACTGACTGACAAAGTGCATAAATATTTCTACATGCTCAAGAGGCACACCAATCCAACAAGTTGTCATGTAGAGCAATCTGATTCCTGTCGTTAGATTTGAATGTTCTATGAGGTAACCATTATAAAGGCAGATAAGGATTAGAACCAGATTTTTGTTTCAAAGACTAGACCAATGTTAAACAAGAATCTCATTTTCTGCCATTTTGTGCCATGCTTAAGCAGGAAATCTAACAATGTACAACAACCTACTGTATAAAGGGATCAAAGAGAATGAATGCCCATTTATATCTTTCTGTTTCTTTGTCTCTCCTTTTAAACAAATTCTCAAACTGCAAAGATACTTGCTTTGAAAAGTATCTCAAAGATGTTTGCTCAGCCAGTGGATGTCTTAGGGCAAAATAGTTTGTGTTTAATTTAGAACTGAAAGGTTTACAGAAACACATATGCCCCAAAATGCAAGAGACATAACTGGTAAAAATTACGCACAAGCTGCACCTCAGTCAATCAGCCTTGGAATTTAATTGCAACAGACAATGGCTCATGGGCAGATTTAAACAAGGAAGTACAAGATAATTCCAAGCGGTAACAGTTTTATGCCAGTTATGTGCCTTTGCTCTGGAGTCCCAAACTTATTTTTTCTGGACTGAGCAAATATTTAGACATACCCCTCCCCATAAAGCATACACAGCAATACTCCAAAACAGAACGACTGAGTAGAATTCAATGACTACATTTTCTCTCTTTCTTCTTTTTGCTTCACATGTTTGTGTTCTACCATGCTTGGCCAGAATGGCTCAATGGGTTAAGAAAAAGCATGGAGAGTGATATGTTGCAATCAAGACATCACAGAAATGCTGGGAACTTTTCAGACGTGTGAATACCCCAGTGGAGGTGGTGTGTGTCTCATGCTCATACACCAATAATCAGATGATGACAGATGACAGAATTACATTTCTTCTTATCTCCTACTCAGGTGTTTCAGGGTCTGGGCAGGATTTGAAGGAGGAGAGGGACGGGTTAGGATGGCGGTAAAATTTCCTCTGTGAAGGTTGGCTGGCCAACTACATAATGCATTACATTATTTTACACTTAAATTCCGTGGAGCAAATTGATGAAGGATTCAGATCCCATTTATCAGGACACATTCTCTTCCTTTGGCAGCTTATATCAAAACAGTTGCAGTAATAAAGATTTCCCTTCATTTCAGGTGCAATCACTGTCACATGGCTTACGGTATGTGGATGGTATGCAATGCATTAACCAGATGCTTGTCAATAGTGAGATTAATCTAGCTATATGTAAATCCACCTATGTGTATAACTGAACAAAACAGTAAAAAGATGAGTCTTTCACAGAGACAGCAGCCAGACCAGAAAATTAACTCATCAAAACCAGAAGACTGGTGATGCTCATGCAACGAGTCTTCTTACATGAATAGGCTACTGGACATTCTGAAGTAAATCATTTATAGACATTTATTGTTGAGATAATCCATTCCCCTAATAAACTAGTTATTAAAGTAGTTTCCTGTGTATTAGCCACATTTGTGTATAAACCGCAGGACTGTGTTTTATGCAAGTTAAAAAAAAAACCATATTAATACCATATTAACTACCCCTGTGTATTACAGTAACCTCAAAGCTGAAGAAACTTTGCAAAATCAATGTATAAACCTAGGCTAATAGTTGTGAAATGACTGTACATTCGTACGTATAGCTCATTATGCGTTATGAGTTTTCTAAGAGGGTGGTACAGCATTTCCAGCTGAAAGCTTTTTTGACACAATACGCAACATAACAAATCTGTTCAAACCAAATGGGGTGCTACATCAATTCCACTCTTGAGACTAGCACTACAACAATCAATGAGCACCACCTTCATTGCCTTTTTAAAATGCCTTTTTTCTCTATGGGGAAGCCAGCCTTCATTGTGACTTGCTCCATCTTGCTTTTGGAAACCACGAGGAAAAAATTTCTCTGAGTGCCGTATCGATTACAGAGAGACAATCTGCAGGCACTGAGAGGCTCCTAAATAGCCACCATGATTGTACAGACGAACAGTACAATTTTGGCTCTATGTTCTTGCTTTAATCCTGAGGATTATTGACTCTGTAGCGCAGCGTGTCGCTCTCTCTCTCTCTCTCTCTCTCTGTGGCTGATGCCAAACCCTCCCACAGCCCCTCACCACACCCTCCATCTGACTCAACAGGCCAATGGGATATTGACCAGGGAGTGGATCGGCAGCACAGTTGGCAAAAGGGGCATGAAAAAACACTCATTAGTGTAAGATGAACAGACATTTTTCTTACATACTCTATCTTATGAACGTGACATTTTTTTCTGTATACTCAAAAGTGAGAGTTAAGTTAAGAGCAAAGCAATACATGCATGCAATAACCAATCTCGTTAACACCAGCAACAAGCAAGCAAATAAATAAACAATCAAACAAACAAATATGCAAGCAAGCAAACAACCAAATATGCAAGCAACCAAATATGCAAGCAACCAAATAAATAAACAAATCAACAAATAAACAAATACGTAAGTAAGAAAATATGCAAGCTGTATTGTTATTTGTCATTTGCTCTAGATAAAAGCGTCAGCTAAGGACTAAACTGTATTGTGGTGATGTGTGAGCTATATATTGTACTGCAGGTATACATATGATGGGAAAGGAAACTTCTAAGCCCATCTGTCACAAAGGTGAAGCCTGTCCGACAGTCTGATGAGCTTGAAGGTGGAAAAGCCCTGACTCTCCTCCCACCACACTTGTGTCAGTTTTGTGCTGCATTGGCAGAAGCCGGAGTAGACCCCATACATCAAGCATGCAAATGAGAGTTGATTTGACATTTCCAATAAGCCTGTCTCAATGTAGCAGTCGGGTTTAGCCAATTAACCATGTCAGTAATCAATTCCCCCTAAGCCTTGGCTAAGTCTTCACTTATCCTGCCACATAAATCACCCTCAGATTAGCTGATCACTTGCCCAGATGCACTGGCCTAATGATCCAGTTTGGAGGGAATAAGATTAAAAATGAAAGTTAATGAACTGTGCTGGAATGACACAGACAAAACTCCCCCATACCTGTGGCGCCCCATGGTGTTTGCCTGCAGGGCGGGATTCTATGATTAAATGTCAAATGATAGCTTAATCATCATTATCTGCACGCTCTAAATCTGCGTTTTTTTTTCACTTCGGGACAAAAAGAAGAAATTTAACCTTGAGAATGAGTGTCATAACACTAATACCTTTGCCATCTATAAAAGTGCACATCAAACTACATGGAGTTATTCCAGCAATCATTATCACACTGTTCCAATAACGGACACAAAATCAATTTCAAGGACACGCTTTCATAATGACCATATTTACAGCACTGCATAGCTCTTCATATGTATATATATAGTATATATACTCTTTTGATCCCTATATAAGTATAAGTATATATACTCTTTTGATCCCGTGTGGGAAATTTGGTCTCTGCATTTATCCCAATCCGTGAATTTGTGAAACACACTCAGCACACAGTGAACACACAGTGAGGTGAAGCACACACTAATCCCAGCACAGTGAGCTGCCTGCAACAACAGCGGCGCTTGGGGAGCAGTGAGGGGTTAGGTGCCTTGCTCAAGGGCACTTCAGTCGCGGCCCACTGGTCGGGGTTCAAACCGGCAACCCTCCGGTTACAAGTCCGAAGCGCTAACCAGTAGGCCACGGCTACCCCGGCTCACATGCACAGTGAAAATATGGCAACAGGAGATGATCAAACCAAAGTGGATCAGAACAGTGGTAGTGCCACAGTGGTCATGACACCCTGTGCCACTGACGTATTTGGACCAACTGAATCATTTGTTCAGTCCAGAGGTTTCCGATGGTGATTCAACATTGTGCCCATGATTAAAAGCATGTGATTCAGCCTCATTACTGAACCAGCCTTTCCAGCCCTCGTAAGTAATTGTAAGAGGGAGATTAAGCTGACTCATTCCCATCCTTGAATGTTTTTTCCGACTCCCGTTTCTACTGATCAGAGTGACCCCTGGGTCTGCTGTTTACCAGTAAAGACATCCATGACAAAAAGAACAATGCCCTCTGTTGCAATTAAATGCTATTTCAGTGTGTGCTTTTTGCTGTGCGTAATGTGGGTACACCTGTGACATCATCTGTGTAGCAGAGTAATTCAGTCTGAAATATGTTGTTTAACCTTTCAAATGGGTTAACTAGACCTTTCCAAGGGACCGTTCACTTTGATTCATATTAACATGAAACACTATCATTGAAACATTGCAGTAGGCTGCCA
This sequence comes from Alosa sapidissima, assembly GCF_018492685.1. NCBI lineage: Eukaryota > Metazoa > Chordata > Actinopteri > Clupeiformes > Clupeidae > Alosa > Alosa sapidissima. The sequence continues at coordinate 26,114,519 of NC_055976.1, read as the reverse complement.
ATGGTTGTAGCCAGATGGATTAAAAGCAAATTGTATTACAGCTTTAAAGCTTACAATGTTCACAGTCAGCCCCTTTCAATATAACAATGTTCTTTTTTATGGCTCTGAACCATATGCAATTATATATAAAAAAAAAAAAAACATTTTACACTCACAACTGATCATTTTCATGATTTAAGCATTCAAACATTTCAAACAGCATTCTCCTTCAAATATAGCAACCCACTATTTCCTTCAAATATACTTTTTGTCAAAGGCTTTGTCAAAATAACAAGACCAGAATAACTCTTGGAGTGCAGGTACTTTTAGCCATGTGCACACCAACACATTAACATCAAAGGCAGACCCACCCCCCTCACCTCCCCCCCCCAAAAAAGACAAAGCAAAAACTTTTAACTACTTTAACTTCGTGCTGCAATTCGCTTCTCCAATCTTTCTGAAAGACATCAAACATATTCATGTAGACTTCAGAGATAGCCAAAAGCAAAGGCGTTCTTGCTTGCAAAATGTTTTGATGAGGAATCAATTCACAGAATTAGGTTTCAAGTGAATTGTACTCTTATGATGAATGCTGGTCAAAGTCATTTCCAAGCCCTCAAAGCTACTCTCATTTAAGGAAATGCATTATGTTCATTGTTCACAATCACTTCAGCAACAGTCACTTTCCTTATGGACAGCACCACTTTAGCTGAAATTAACACTATGCAACCGACCCATGGGACAGGAGTTTTGCATATATTTATGCATCACAGGTAGTAGGCAAAATATGAATACTCCTTTGTTACAGATTTACTGATTGACTGGAGCTGAAAATAACTACTCTACTAACTTTTTGAGTAGTTTGACTGTTTTTGTTTCTTTGTGAAGTACATAAAATATGTCGGCCTCAAAAATTAATTGCAGAACCTACACCACCTGCATCCCACGCGTCAGTGACGAAAGTGTACAGCCTGCCAGGACTGAGTGAATACGCCCCTGCTATGTAATTGTGTGCTGTGTGAAGCCTGTGGCTCATATATTCACCCACCTGCCAATCCCCCATGGCTACAAGCCATTGACAAATATGGGCTTTGTGATTAGTCAATGTCCATTACCTCGGGCAGGACATGATCCTGGTGTAATCTCGCATGGTATAAAAGAGCTCAGTTCAGTCTGCCTGTGTCAGTGTCAGGGACCAGTGGCAAAGAAAACAAGTTATGAATTGCCATCTTTTTTGTCCCTGATTTTCCTGCATGCCACTGTCAGATCTGATAACTCCCATCAGGGTATGCTGGAGAGGGAAGGACGGTGCACCTCAACACCTCTATGGATTTATTGGAGTAGGTGAGTGCAGAGTTGCTAAGCTTCGTGAAAAAAAGGAAGAGATCGGCCTGGAAGGATAAAGATCTCAAATCAGTGGAGATCTGAAACACTGTTGCAATTTAGCCCGGAAAGACATTTCAAATGTGGGTCCAGAGAAAGGGAGTCGTATGAATAAGAGAAACACACACACACACACACACACACACACACCACCACCAGCAGTGTCCTACAACTGTATGACGGTATTTGATAAACAACTATCTGTGACCTGGAATCCTGCATGAATCCTGACACACACCTGAAACCTTGCTGGCTCTCTTGTACACTAGGTCATTCTTTAAAGTCTTGGGAACCCCTGTACCTGCCACAACAAAATGCTGCCTCAGCAGTCGCCGAGGCCCTGGGCAGGTTGCCAACGTCCGTCCCCCTCTCCCGAGGGCTGGCGGCATGCTCCGGCGCGGTCACAGTCGTCTGGACCAACGGCATTACTGACCACAGTGGACCTGCTTATTTATTGACCCGTGCTGGCGCAGCTAGGCTCTGTGGGAGCAGCAACACACACACACACACACACACACACACATACGGACATGCACACACACGCATACACACACACACACATACAGACATGCACACACACGCATACACACACACACACACACACACACACACACACACACACACACACACACACACACACACACTTATAGCAGCAGCACTGATCTCCCAATTAGATCCACACAATTGGCCACCTCCGAAGGTGAACAGCAATATTCCATCCATTTAGGTAGCTAATAGGTAGGAGGTGGGCTCTGACAGGCAGGCAGCACTTTCCACAGCTACGCAACACACAAGGAGCCGAGAAAAGGCAAAGGACAACCACTTACGTATGGCCAAACAGCAAATAAGGGCTATTTATTATTGTAGATAAAGTCTTTATATTGAGTGTGAGTTGTATCGTGAGTTTGTGAGTTACAGAGGTGATTCCTACCACATATCTGTTCTTTTAAACCAGATGTTTCTAATTAGCACAACTCTTCAGCCAGGTAAATAAGCTAATTACTGAGATCACGTGTATTACGTAATGGCAGGACTTTCTGAACTTAAACTTTTCCACCTCTATGACTGTGTCTGTGATGTGTACATCTAAACATGCTGAAAAGAACCAGGTAAGCTTGCGTTTGGATGCCACAATAGTATAAGTTGTGGACAAGACGAGAACCAGCAACCTTTTTCAACAAACACATGAACAGGGCATGTGCACTGTGCTTTGTTCCCTCAACTATATATTATATGCCAAACAACGCCTTTTAAATCTACGTAAAGAAAGGCTGTGTGACGCTGAGAGAATCATGGCTCCCACTGCTGAAAGCCTAGTGTCTGTCTGATGTGCTTTAGCACGGCAGAGGTAACATGTAGGCCTAATGGGACACTCAGAGATGATTGAGTTCTGAGGGGTCTTCATCTTGAAAAAGCGATGCTTCAGACAGGTACTGTGTGGAGATTATGTTGAAAGGGAGAAGAGTGGAAAATAAAGAAAGATTATTGAATAAACACATTGTCCGAAAACACCAACATATTGCACTGCTCTTCATTGGCTATTTAGATCCACGCACACCATTTCCAAGGCCGCGGTTGTTTCCACAAATACACAAGCCATCGTAATTGCCACCTGAGAATCATTCACACAATAACTTTCCTCTCGTGACAAAACAGCATGCCATATCTGTCCAAACAAGCAGGCCCTAATGTCACCAACAAGAATGTGTGAATGAGGAGAAAATTCTTTCAGTATGCAAAACTGAGCATATCTCGTCCTCCCCTCTTCTCACCGTGGCAGCTTTTTTCATTTGATTTCTTCCTCTGACTTATAAAATAGATTTTAATTATAATGGAATGAAGTTGCGGAAGATTTGCATGAGCCATGGCCAGCTGTCAAAATGGAACCTCAAGGTCGACAAAATGGGTGTTTTTATCGCAAAGCACCAGTGGTGGCATTATGGCAACAAAGACTACTGGCTTCTAATGGCGGCAATTAACTTATCACCACACGTCTTTTCAGTCTGCTTATTTGAGAAGATGACACATCAGATTCATTTTTCTTACAGAGATAGGGAGGAAGCTATTGTGAATCGGAAAATGTTAGCCATCAAGGATCCGCAACCAGACGAGCATCGGAGCAAATAGCAATCCCAAGCTCTGGAGCTGCTGTGCTGCCGTGCTGCAGTAGAGTTGCACTCACGCCCCAGACTGCTGAAAGCCACACTCATCTCTAAAAAAGCTATGCTAAGAATGAAGAGATGCCTGAATTCTTTTCTTTTTGTTAGACATCGCAATGAAGACCAGTCTTTCTCTGTTAAATGGAAATACTTTTGAAGTATCTTTTGATTTTTTTAAAACTTTTTTTCAAAATACCTTTTTTAAACATCATGTCCTGAGGCTGTAAATACATCCTTTCTAAGTGAATAGCTGTTCTGCTGTTATTGAATTGCTGTTCCGCTGTTTCTTTGACCATGCAGCTGGCTGGTTATACAGGTTGTATACGGTCAAAGGTGGTCCGTCTGTCATCATGACCTGATTGAATAGACTCACAGCCACATGGTGGCATGATGTAGAGTGGTCCTCATTACTGAGGCGGGTTAGTCGGACCGAAGGCAGGTGGTAACTGAGACCGTAAATAGTAAATAGTTGTCGAAGGAGGTGATTTGATGATGGTGCGGTGAGGTGGTGAGCGGTGGGGAGTCTGGTCTGAAAGCGCTGCCGAGCTGAAGTGGTGGAGCCATCACGCCGCCCAAACTGTCTGTCACTGGGGGCGACAGCTGTAGGAGGAGGACGAGGGTCCATGCATGCTAAACACGCCGTCAGTTTGAATGATGGGCTCTTGCGCTGATGAAGGACCGCGGGCGTGTGTGCGCGCGAGCACGTCAAGCCTTCCTGGAGGCCTCCGGTGCTTGCTAATCAGGCCGAGGTAAAGTCTCGCACGCATTCAAAGGAAATACTAGCAAGACATGCGTTAAGTTTTTGGGAAACTTTTAATCATTCTTACTCTCTGATGCAATAAGACCGTCTTCAAGCCAGCTGGTGTTAGCTCTCTATCTGTTTTTCATCTCTTGGCTCATTGTAATCCCTGTACAATCCACTGTTTGCATCATTAACCATCGTTACAAGGCTTAGAGTGCTACTATCATCTCTGTGCTATCAGAGTCGCTTTCTCAGAGTGTGCCTACATACAAGGAAATCATCCAAAAATGTACTGTACACACGCATTATGAATACATGTATGCAAATGATTACAAACAAGTCATGGTTAGGTCCATCTTAGGGTTTCTGCAACTGAAAATACTTCTAATGGCACAAGGAACAAAGCAACATATTCTCTCAGAGGATCAGCTCAAAGGACTTATATTATCGACCTAGGGCTTATGCAACATCTTTGAAGGGCTTGTTGATATTACATGATTCTCATTTCACAGTTAGAACAAAAAAAAACATACATGTTAAATGCGCACTTGAAAGATCATCATGCACTGTGGTAACTGTGATTGTTATGATGTAAAAGAGTTGAAATTTCCGCTCAAATGATCTGTCATGGACCACTCCATGTGATCATCTAATGTTGTCACATCTTAATTACACATCTATTATCATGTAGCCACTGAAAAGACAGGCACAATCATCGAAATAGCTCCAAGGGCACTTTACAATGTATTCTGAATGGTGTTCTTGTGCAATGGATATGGGGGGGGGTTTGTTCATTTCAGTGTAACACATTTGTCATTTGTGATTCGCATCATACTCGCTGGCAGGGTGCTCCACGTAGAGGGCGACGGCGAGCGGGACCAGGAAGCGTTACTAAACGAGCCCGTTCTGGCGACGGTTCTGAGCTGAGCGAGACCCGATGACGAGCCCCCGATACAGACGCTGGCTCGCGGCGGCCGCGGCCCCGCCAGGGAGCAGGGACGATAAGACATCACGCCGGAGCCAAATCTGCACCGACGTTGAGCTTCTGAGCACCCCCCCCAACCCCCCCCCCCCCCCCCCACCCCCCCGATGGCGAGGCAGCGTTGGCTGAGGGAGCTGTGAGACTGCTGAACCACTGGTGAACCTCAGCGCTGCTTTCGTACCGTCGCCAGAGCAAATGTGATAAATGACAAGAAAACCAAGAAAAGAACCGGACAAGCCCTTAAAGGAAAAGGACAGCAAAGACCTCTTTGTGGGTGAAGAAATGTCACTGGACCAAATAGAAAGAGAGAAGGAGAGTGTGAGAAGAAAGGAATATGGAGGTGAACTGTAGACCTTCTGTGGGTCCTCGAAGGGGACTCAACTGCTGAGCCACTGCTCACGTACAGTAGTACATGCCTCTGGGTTCAGCATCCCCTCGCTGGGAGAGGTCATGCTGTGATCCAAGAGGTTCCACTGGGCCACTGTAGGGTCGTCACCTCTGGGTCTTTGCGAGGAGTGAGATGGCTGAGAACACAGTCACACGTCTCCCTGGTGTTCCATTTGCACACTCTAAAGGTGAATGGCAACATGGGATTATGGCAGGAGCCATCTGCTTACTTGTCACAGGAGACAGCCAGTAGGTAAATGAACCAGGAGAAAAATCCTCATCAACACTTTTTTATCAGGTCGTTTTCTGTTTACACAAAACGCTTGCAGAGACAAAAAAATAATACACATTCCTCAAAGTGAATGATTAAAACCCTATAATGCGTTGTGTTTTACAACGTCTTTTTCTGTTGGCTTTGTGGGTATTAGGTGCATTATTTTACGTGCCACAAGAAAAAGAAAAGCCTTGGGATGGGATTTCCATTTTGTACTCTAAATGATATTGATCCTTGGAGGCAGTCATGCATAATGAATCTGACTCATTATCAAGTGAATGAATAGTTTATAAATGGAAGAGTAAACTTCTAAATTGAAGTCCACCCGGGCCAGCCGTTTATGTTGGCTCGGCCAACGATAACTACTGCCCTGCTCTGCGTACCCCACAAATGATGGGCACACGTGAGTGATCTCCATTAGTTATTGGTGCCCACACTGGCAGATGAGTGACAGCTCCCAATAACAACATTTCCTGACCAGCCATTACTACTATTCAGTAAGTATCACACGCTGCATAAATGATGACAGTGCGTGGCGCCAGACAGCGCACATCGCGAAAGGACGATGTGAGACAAACAAACCGATAAACGACTGGCTAATCATATACTGAGCCACTGCTAAATGAAAGCACGGGTCACCCCCCCGGGTGACCCCCCCCCAGCGATGAGGCAGCAGTTACATTAGTGACCTTCAGACGCGGAGAGCCAACTCTTAAGGAAGCAAGGCGGTGTGTCCATCGCCTGATGGAGGACCCTCGACTCTGCCCCCTGGTGGTGGTCATAGTCAGGGCACTCAGGCTGCAATTAGTGGACATGTGTGTGTGTGTGTGTGTGGATTACATGTGTGGTGTGTGGGCATGTGTTTGTGTGTGTATGTGTCTATGAGTGTATGTGACTGTGCAGGTGTGTGTGTATGTGTGAGTGAGCAAGCATTTGTGTGTGTGTGTGTGTGTGGGTGTGAGTGAGATAGAGATAAAGTGTGTGTGTGTGTGTGAGTGTACATGCATGTGTGTGTGAGACTGTGTTTCTGCGTGAGTGTGTGTGTATGTAATCGTGCATGAATGTATATGTGTGTGTGTGTGTTCGTGATTGTGCATGTATGTGTGTACACGTGTGGGTTGAAGGGCCCTTTTTAATCAATTGTGTGCTTTTTAAGTAGCCACACATGTACAGCCTATACCGTATTTAAATCACAGCAGGCTAATCGTTTCCCCTCCAGCTCATCCTATTTACCTTTGAGACCACAGTGGCACAAATTGATGCAAATTGGTGCAAAAAATTCAGCCTTGGAATACCGTGTAGTGGTGGACTGCTGCCTTCCAAGGCCTCCCTTTCCTGTTGCCTTTCGTCTGGGGCTGTGAAAGTGGCTTGAGACAATGCTTGTCTTGGTAATGTCGCGATATAAATAATTAAAACCGAACTGAATGGCCCCCGCTCTAGGGGTTTCAATGATAAGTTGCCGTAACAATTCCATTATAACCACCTGAGTCAAGGCCGTCTTTTGAGATTTCTCATGATAATCGATGTTTGCAGTCCAAAGCAGAGACATGTTTGAGATCAAGTGGATGCACAAAAAAATCCACAGAGACCTCCAATTACATACATGTTTCCAACATGGCCACAACAACACAGGTGAGCTTGATATCAATTTCCTTTTTCTTTACACAGAGTCAGATGCGTGAGAGGCTTTGCCTTCCTTCTCGTCTGATGATTTACTTTGTCTCTGCAGGACAGGAACTGGCCAAAGGTGGTGGTGATGCTCGCTCATTCTTCCTAGACAATAGATGGAGACGGTGTGTGTGTGTGTGTGTGTGTGTGTGTGCATGTGTGTGTGCGCGATACCAAGCCTGGCCCGCGCGATTTATTCCTTCACGCTCGCCACCCAGGAGCGAGGAAATAAAATATGATCTGTCGTCTTCACATGCACCCGCCAGCGTGCCGGTGTCAGGGACGGCGACGCCAATTCAACTGCGCTCTTTTATTTAAGGCTGAAGGAGCCTGTGAGAGACACCCCCCCTAATGGAAACACTCCGTCAAGGAGAAGGACAGAGGCGGG
>NC_055976.1:26079057-26104057 GCF_018492685.1 Alosa sapidissima | reverse complement strand
CACACATGCAAACACACACAGACACATACACACAAACAATGTCTGCTCCATCCGGGACCCTCCATCATGTCAGCACTACTAGAGGAGGAGGGGGTGATGTGGGGAGTGTTTTGGGTCACCAGAGCCTGTGGACAGATTCCTGAGGTCACTGCATTGGCTTGAGAAGTGTCAACAGGTGCTGTGAGGGTGAGAGCACTTCCCTTGTGTCCTGTTGAGTTCCCCCATGGCGGTACCATTTCCTGTTTTGATGGAGCATGGTTGACAAGACCCAAAACAAGAAAACAAAACAAACAGAAGGATGACCTTAGACCGATAGTTTTGTTTGGCTGTGACCGTGGCCGTGATGAGGCTAAGATTAATTTCCCGGCTGTGATTAATTAAAAATCCTCTTGGCAAGCAGAATCCACACGTGTTGCATGTGTACATAACTCAGGACCTTCAGCAAAAGAAGTGAAGAGCGGAGTGACAATTTACATTTCCGTGCACACAGAGCATGGCCTGCGTGCACTGATAAAAGACGATTTTATGCTCTCGATACCTTAAGACGATACCTCTGCTCCCTCACACACACGCATTCTATGTCTGCATTGGGGGTTTTTTTCCCCTCTCTCCTTCTCTCCTCTTGTCGTAATGGACTCCCACAGGCCCTCTCAGTCCACAGTCACGTTTCCAAACCGGAGTAATAATAAAGAAAATAATACATTCATGGTGGAGGAGAATGCGCTGTTGTGGCCCACAGTGGGGAAGAGAGGAGGCCATTCATCCAGACTGTCATAGAGACTCAGCTTTGACCACGATGAAATCAGACAGCCGCATCCATCACTGCATTGCCGGAGACATCCTCTTAGTGTCGGCGGCGTCGCAGGAGACTTCACTGCCATCTCACCCACACCCGTTTTTTTCAGGATCAGATATACTTCCTTTTTCATGGCTCTCATACACTTCCTGATGTGTAGAAGGTGATATAAAAGAGCATCTCCCGTCATCGAAGCTTTTCGATTATGATTAGTGACTTGGCTAAAAATACATGCGGGCATTGGTTTAGTTACAGGTGGGACAGTGGCATGGAGGGGGGGGGGGGGGGGGTCTTATCTGGGGACTTGTGTGAAGAGATGCCTCCAGGGACCTCAGGGGGAGAAAATAGCATCTTACAACACCACATCTGTCAACAAAAGTAAACTTATCATGACTCAGAAAGAAAGAGAGAGAGGAAGAGAGAGAGAGTGTGAGGAAAAGGCCAAGGAGCTGAAACCCTACACATGGACGCCATTTTGAATGCAAGTGGACAGACGAGACCTTTCCTGAGAAACTGACCCAGTGTCTCACAACCAATTTAGGGCCTATTTCCCATAGGACCAGAAAACCGGGATACTGGCTCTGCAGCAGGAGAGAACCTCTGCACTGGGAAGAAGGGCCTTGATTTGTCTTCAGAAAGCTCACTTCTGGCGAAACTCCGATGAAACCTCTGGGAGCACTTCCTTTTTATCTCTATAAGCAATTGTGTATTGGTGGCCTCTAAAAAGCAAGATATTACCCAAGAATAACACTCGGATTGCGAGTGCCAAATACTCAATTTATCCCTCAAAGCATCCCATGGTGGAAGCTGAGAAGACATAAGCCTCTAGAATCAACCAGGCAGATTTAGACCCCTGCATAATGCGGCCAAATGCTTCTGTTTGTTCTTGGAAAATCTGGCACTTGTTTGGCGAAAGCCTAAAGCCCTCCATTTGAAGTTGTGTCACAAAGGCCTTGCGTCTATCCGTCAAGAGAATATCTCTCTGAGCAACTGTCAGCAGACGCTCAGCTAATGAGGGTCTGTTTGGCCCTTGGAGGACACTGTATCCCTCTAACCCTGCCGCCATGTCCTGCATTTCTGAACAGGCAGGCAGGCAGGCAGGCAGGGCGTGGAGTGAGAAGGCCCAGCTTTTCTATCCCAAAGGCCAAACCCCACCACTCGATTGTTTTATATTTTTCACTTTTTTCCCCTTTTATGAGCATAGTTTCAATCTGGGGGCCTAATTTCCAGTCCAGTGCACCGCAGCCATTTTTTAAAATGACCTGCCACAGAGATTAATCCTGACCAGCAAACCTGAGGGTTCTCAACTGTGACTCCATCCAACTCCCGGTCTTATGTACTGTTTGGAGTTATTATAGTTTAATATCATAGGCAGATAATTGTGTGCGGCACTGAATAATGTCGTGGGGAAAGGTCAGCGCCATCAAAATGACTGACATTAGATAAATGGTAAAGTGCTGGCTCAGAGTTTAAGGCCATCAAAATTAAAAGGCAAAGATACTTTTTAAACTGGAGAGGTGGGGGTGGTGGCGGCAGAGATAAAACACAGGTAGCCTACAGAACAGCACAATCCGCTGCAAATCTTTCTTTCTTTCCTTCATTTTTTTAGTCCATCTTTCCAGCTCAAACAAAGCTGTCGGCATTTTTTTTATTTCCCAAAGGACTGGAAGCGAGTCCCCTGCTGCTCCTAAGCATCTGTGGTTACGGCCATATAAAATGGACATTTATTTTCAAAGGGACTGTGGCAGGATCAAATTGCTGTGTTTCAGAACTGAAAGAGAGGCATAATTATTTCAATGGAACAGAAAATGAAAAGGATTTAATCCATTTCTCCATGGTACCATTAATTACTATCCCATCCTATTAAAAAAAAAATATATTAAAACTTATTTGACAAAGTCTGAAGTCGTTCTGTACTTTTACCTGTTGTCGTGTAATGGTTTGCACTGGTAATCACAAGCCAGCCATATTTACACTTTGCTGTGCACACCACCGACTGAACATGACTGAGAGCATTTGTTCTGAGAAGCATTTGTTCTGAGATTTATGGGTAGGCCTGGGCTTGGGAAGTTAGTTATTCTCATCTAAAACAACAGAATCTACTGTTTGTGAAACATTTTGCTGGAGCAGCCAAACAATACACCCTGCACTGTTACCATGCAATTTGGACACCTCTGACATCCACATGCAGATCCAAAGCCATTTTTAATGAGAAAAGAGGCTTGCCGTGTACGGAGACCCACAAAGGCACTATGGTCCTTGACAGCCACTGACTATTGCGAATGTAAATGTTCTACATTTAACATTTCATCCCGGATAACTGTCAAAGGCCTGCAAAAATTGGGTGATTTATTAGAGGTTTATTCCACTTCATTATCTTGGCGCAACGATTTCTCACAGTTCATTTCTTGCTATGCGCCCAAACACCTGCCATTTCAAAGGTTTCTCTCCCTCCTTTTACAGTTTTGTTATCACTCGTATTTCAAATTGAAAACGGTCCCCCGATTCAATGCCACGGGAGATCATTCTTCATCTATTCACAGCGAGCCATTAATATTCAGCGCTATCATTACCACCTTACACTTGGACTCACTTCCACAGATAGCGCGGTGGTGGTGATCTGGCCCAATGCTGTTGGCAAATAATTAAAAGAAAGGCCTAGGAGTGGGTCCTGCGCAGTGCTGTTGCGGCTAATGCTGTATCGTTTATTCCCTATGGAAGTGTCACAATGAGCCCTGGAGCCCATTCGTCATGCAGATATGATCAATGCTTGGACTGTAGTTTCTGGCAGCACTTCCTCCTCTCTGGCTAGGAGGGGGGTAAGCAGGGTGGGTGGGTGGTGGTGGTGGCGGGTGGAGGAAGAGACGTGCATGCAACTTGGCCAAATCAAACTCATCTGAATGCCGCCTCCAGCTTCAAGTGGCCCTCTGGCACGCCAAGGCGTCACCTCCCGATGCACCGGCGGGCCGGGGGGGACGGCCGGGTTACGGTCTAATCAGGTGGACGCGTCACGAATGAAAAAGATGATGTGACCCGTCCGCCACTGCCGGCGCCAACGCGGTTGCTGAGGAGTTTAAGGGGCGGCGTTTTTGCCTGACTCACGGACATGCGATCGCGCGGCGACTCATCTTACAGCATCATCACCGTGGCCCTGAATGTCACTTCTGATAAGCTCTGTCTCAGCCCAAAGGGTTGGAAAAGAATCAGGAGCGTCGTTTGCTCAAAAGAATAATCCCACACAGCTGCTCGCCCGAACACAGGAGCAGCATGAGACGAGATGGCTAATCCATAATGGCTGATGATGGGTATTTGCATGGGGCCTGTAAAAAGCTGATCATATTTGCACATAGCTGTGCTCACAAATGGTTTTAAAACCCAGCAATTACGGTGAAGAAAACCCTTGTTTGCTCTGCCATCCTTACATTATGCATTCCCCACTTCTCTCATTCAAAACAAAGTTAAGTATTTATGCCTTTTCATCACACTGTGCTAACCCTAAAGATGGAAATGAGCTTGTTGAGCTCAGGATTGAAACCTTTGCCTTCTACAGCCCTAATGAGGTGGGAATCCATAGTTATTAGAGGGCATGTCAATATAGCCAGGCTGTCATGATTTGCCCTGGGTCCGCTCTGGTGCATACTACCTTGAGGAGATAAACAAACAGCCAAGACTGATGCATTCAAGACATCAAGGCCATATCAGTAAACATAATGATTACCCTGCCCCCCCCCAACGAGGTCATGATTAACATATGCCACCGTGAAGGTGGTTAAAGGGCATCAATAGTTTTTCAAACTGACACTAAGGGCAGTCAGAACTCAACCAGTGCTGAGGTGAAAATTGATCACAACTTCAACTGACCACATCCCTGAACAAGAAGCAAAAGCCTGTGTGATGAGGAGGCGAGTGAGTCAGAGTGGCGATAATGCAGGACCGCCTGCCGTCCACCAGCACACCGCGCACAAGAGCGTGGGGCTTCATATCTTAATCTCTCACGCTGTCGCTGATATGGATTTTGCTCTGAATGTTAATTTATCAAGTAGCATTGGGATCCCTCTATCAGGAAATACACAAACATTTGGATTGATTCCCCTGATGACCAGGAATAGTGTGTGTGTATGTGTGTGTGTGTGTGTGCAATTACTGTGACACCCTTGCAATTCCACTTCATTGAAATGATGTAGAACAGCCAGTGCATTAAATTGAGTGATACAATATGTTATTGCCTTACGCACACACATTCTTGGACATCCACCTCTCTGATAATAATTATGAAAATTACTGCTGCCTGCCTGTACTCATATAACCCCCATAGACTATTATTTAATCCATGAAAAAATTGCAATCAGTGCTGATCAAAGACTACTTGAATACTCCTAATAAATGAATGAGCTACCTGTGATGAAAATGAATGCTTTGTCCCTTTAAGTAGCCTAATATATGCGTGTCTTTTGCTGAAGGAAAAGGTAATTTCATAACTCCGTGCTGCTTGACAGTGGTATATGCTATAGGCGAAGAGTGACAGAAAGAGCGATCAGTTGACTGGAGTGGGGTCCTCCTCACCTTTTCTACTTAGACGTTATACATGTGAGCGTCTAAGTTTAAGACACTTCCAGTCCTACTGATACGTCTGGTAACGTAGCCTAAACTTTAACCTGGCTGCTGCTGTTGAAGATATCAGCGTAGACCAAGCAGGAACATTTCAGCACATTTCGACTCGACAAGGGAGGTTAGTTATTCAGCAGACTAGTGCTGGCCCAATAGAGCATACCACTGAGAATGCACACGAAATCTGAACAGGTGAATTGAACTCCCACACTCTCGGAAAACACATTCATAAAGAGTTTTAATAGAGCATTGTTGGGTTCCTGCAAAGTGACCAAGCTGACAGTTTTCATACAATCAAACAACTCGATTTAAATTCCAGGCAACGTCTCCAGGTTGATGCACCATAGACTCGTTCTTTGACATTTTCAGCAGTTTTGAGGTGCATTCATAAATAGAATGCTGCAGTGAACGCAGTTGTAACATAAAATGAATCGTAAAGAAGCGTATGCGGTAAGTTCTGTCCACCTGCAACAGTTTCCGCGACAATCACACCAGTGTAATCCGGAGTGTTATAGGCTATAGGTTTATGACAGTTGGCACCACACATAACCAAAGGCAAGAAAGTTATGCATACAAAAAGGTGCATAATGTCGGTAAAGTATGCTCGTTTTCAGAAAAAAAGAGTGGAAAAAAGAACATGCACTTACCAACAAAGACGAGCTGAAACAGGTACAATCCCAAAAGGTCCATTGCGATTTTCAATGTGGCAAGAAAATTATTCCAGAAGCAGAATAATCTGTACTTTCACGTCTCTGAATTTATCATGAGATTTACGTTACCGACCTTGTGTGTGATGAATACCATGCAGACACTGATGAAACAACATTCTCCTAAATATTCTCTCGTTGGAATATTTACAGCGCGCAGGGAATTACGTTATTAAGAGTTAGTAAAACGTCATATAGGATAAAATGACTATTAAGTCCAAGACATGCAGTTGTCTAAAATAGTATTTTAGATCGAATAAAATTGTCAGTTTAAGTTATCCTGAGATATTAACTTTGTTGGTATAGTAAGCTACGCATCAGAAACCAAGGTACATCTAACCGGGTAGCTGACGACTGTTCCCTCCTAGTTCAGCCAAGCAACTGGATAGAATTTGGTGAATTCAGTGATCATAGCCACGCATGCCCCTTCAAACTCCTCATGAAGAGGAACTGCCCAGAGCCAGGCAGAGAGATGAAAGCGTGTATGTCAGTGAGGAATGGAGTGGAAGTTAGCGTGTGAATATCTATTATGAATTTGTATAGCCTTATGTGAAAAATAACGTTGAATACCGTTGTACCCCAGGATGGAAGCACAAACTGTATTACTGCAGTAAACGGTGAGTGAGATGATATGTGGCATTGCCTGTAAATGTTAGACAAGAAAACAAAACACACACAACGTATTTTAATTAATCCGTTCAAGCTATCGGACGCAATCTTTCGAATGTAGGCTACATAGCCTATATTGAAGGCTGTCACAAAGAAGCAATGCCATACATCAAACTACCAAAATGTAAACGCACTCGAACGCGCGCGTTCTTCCTCACGCACTCGTTCGCGTGCATACAATAGCCATAGACAGCCAAGTGACATTGAGAGACCATGCAATTAATGTTTGAAATTAAACTATTCTACCCTGCCATTTCCTTAAAACGATAGCCCCAAACCACGTTTTAAGACCGACTTTTTTGTTTATTGGGGAGGTGTTTACTGTCAAAACCACACAGCTAATTAACTGTTAATTGACTTGTCTTGCAGAATTATTTACATGCAGCTACTTGCCAATATAATGGTTGTTGCAATGAGCTAAATTTGATTGCCTTATAGGCCTAATGATTTTAAAGGCTTTGGATGTGGCTGAAATCAAGACAAAGGCCATTCAGGGAGTATCCCTTTTGAGATTTGTGAAACTTGGTCATGAAGATAGATCTGCAAGGGCATGCTGATCCAGCCATAGAGTTGCAGTCTGTTCAGCTCTGGGTTAGTTACATCCAGAACTGGGGGACAACAGTCCTGGAGGGACAGATAAGACTAGAGAGGCTACTGGCTGGGGTTGGATAAGGTTTATCCCGCTGATTCGGACTGTGGACTTCGGAAGTCCAAAGTCTTGGAATCGATTACAGTAGTTATTATTGTCTAGGTCCATGTGTGGACCATCTGAATAATCACAGACAAATTACAGGCAAATATAGCTCAATAACGCAGCAATTCAAACACTCTTGATAAGACAGCATTACCATCTCCCTAGGATAGATGCTTATGCTTAGGCCAAGGCAAAATTAGCTCAAAGCTTGTTTATTATTTTTTTTTTAAAGGGGATTAATGGCCTCTGGGTGCTTTGAAAAATGACACATTTGTGAAAACAAATTTACATTTGTAATTCAAATTGGCAATGAATGTTGCATTGAAAGCATGAATCTTTCTCAGGGGCCCGTGGGAGATCCAAGAGGCTTTCTCGTGCCTCACCGAGTGGCAAGGTCTCTCTCAAAGGCTCCCTCTCTGACAGACAGATGGATTTGGTTGCACAGCTACTCCACTTTCTTTCCTCCTCCCAGACCTGAAAACACTCTGCTTTATAGCCCCCTCTTAAGGGTTAGCGGGGGGAGGGGGATATCTGTATGTGACTGACTGGATTCTGATAGAAAATTCACCTTTCAGAGCCTCCCGGGACTCAAAGCTGAATTTAGTCGTTCTTTTCCATGTGAAGCAAGAAGCAAACTCAGCAGTTGGTTTCTAGGTGACAATTAGCACATTAGGGATAACTGGCAAAATACATATGCAGTTTGTTTTATGTTTTACTTCAGTCTACTATATGTATTATGTCTCATCAAACTACTCCCATTCACTCTTCTATCACAGTCACTAAATCATGGATACGGAGAAACAACTGCTTTACTTCTTCGCTGACTCTGGATGTGTTGGCAGAGAGGAGCTGAAGCAACACATAAAACAAACTACATTGGCGTGTGTTTATTAACGGAAAGCCCAGGTGATGATTACTTAATGTGTATGTTTATGGTCGAGAAGTAGAGTGGGAAGTTGGAACATGTGTGGTGAGGTGACTCTGTTCTCCTCCAGACACTGAACTCTCTATGCTGGTCAACCCAACCAGTGTCAGTGATGTCATTGTAATGGCTCCTGCACACAACAGAGGCTTGTTCTACATGTTCCACCGGACATGTGCCCAGTATGTCCACCTTCTTCGTCACCCGTCAGAAAGCAGAATCTAAGTGCGGAAATCAGAAAGTTGTTGGTAACACTTTATTTTAATGTGTCGCTATTACAGTGTACCTACCTAATTAGGTACAGTGGTACAACCTGTGTAACAACATGTACTATCAGGTACTATCATTGTACTTGCATTATGTATTTGTGGGTACCTACACATAGTTGTTACATTGTAATACTGAGTGCTTTTACAAAACTGCCAATTTGCCTAAATTTTCATCAGAGGCAAAGAGCTGACCTGAGACCTGCTGGATGGGGTAAATCTGGCCATGATAGATTTGATATACAAACCATTCTTAGCTCCAGTCAAGGCTTCATTATCTTCAGTGTACATGTAACAGCTGTGCTGCTACAACCTTGTTACTCTTTGATACAGTGGAATAAACCTATTAAGTGTACCAGTTAATTACTTACATGTACATATGACATGTATGTTACATGTCATATGTAATTGTAAGTACTTAACTGGTACACTTCATTTTAATGGGTTTATGACACTGTATCAAAGAGCAATAAGTGTGTACCAGCTGATATATGTACTATGTAGTGAATTAGTAGACCTGTTCCAAGACACAACATACATGTCACATGTAAGTAATTAACTGGTACACTTAATAGGTTTATTCCACTGTATCAAAGAGTAACCAGGTTGTAGCAGCACAGCTGTTACATGTACACTGAAGACAATGAGGCCTTGACTGGAGCTAAGAATGGTTTGTATATCAAATCTATCATGGCCAGATTTACCCCATCCAGCAGGTCTCAGGTCAGCTCTTTGCCTCTGATGAAAATGTAGGCAAATTGGCAAAGTTTTGTAAAAGCACTCAGTATTACAATGTAACAACTATATGTAGGTACCCACAAATACATAATGCAAGTACAATGATAGTACCTGATAGTACATGTTGTTACACAGGTTGTACCACTGTACCTAATTAGGTAGGTACACTGTAATAGCGACACATTAAAATAAAGTGTTACGAAGTTGGGTTTTGTAGAATGCTGAGTAATTCATATCCCCCCCCCCCCCCCCCCCCCCCCCGGCAATGTTTGGCTCTCAATCTTTTTTTTCTGTTGTTTTCAAGCAAATAAAGCCACTATAATTATGTGAGCACAATTAGCTAGAGATATTTACAGGCACAGTATGAACTGTTATTACTGTGCTGTCGACAAATGCCTCCTCTGGTAAAAAAATAAATAAAAATTGCTGCAATTGTTTTCCTCTTTCTCCTAGCTGTTAAAAAAAAAAAACTCGCAAGATTTATTCTGCAATTTACAAGTTTTAGGCATCTGTGGTACAACAAGGGGAGGTATTAAACACCTGCTACTGAGGAACGTGTTGTTTGATTTTCAAGGAGATTCCAATGTTGGCTTCCTCCCTCATGTTGCTGCACACCCTCGTGTGGTCATGCAGTCTCTCCCTCACCCTCGCTCCACAACACAACAACAGATGGACTGTCTCGTGCTTCCTGAGTGGGCAGCTTCAGTTACACCACTGTGAGGACCCCTCGGTCTTTAAATATAATTCAGCCCACACACACACACACACACACACACACACACACATGTGCACACACCCATACACACATCCACATTCATACAGAGAGAGACAGAGAGAAAGAGAGAAGTGCAGAACTAATCTTTAACTTTACAGGGCAATGTTAAGGGGGTAAGAGCAGGAAATCTATTTCAGCAGGGAAGGTCTCAATGTATTTCCGATCAATCCTACGAGACCTCCCCAGCTCTCGCTCTCTGCCCTCGTCCACATTGTGGATAGAGAAGCACAATGGCCCTGCTTCCCATCCCGCCGCTCTATCTGGTCCTTGCGGGGCCTCTCTCACAATGCGGTGCTAAAGCTGCTCCCTCTCCTCTGATGACACCTCAGGTTTCACCCATTATCACCGTTTTAATGAGGGATTAGTTCCAACGCTAGAAAATACCGGCAAGATTGAGTTCCCAGGGCATATCGTATGGCAGATTCATAAAACTGGTCTTTTATGTCCTCCATCTCCCCCCCTCTCTCTCTCTCCTTCTCTCTCTCTCTGTCATTCTTCCGACTCCCCTGAGCCCTCTCTCCATGGGGGCTTCCTCGTCCTGACGGTGCTGCCGCTTCTTCAGTTGTGGGTGAGCAGGTCGACTGACCTCTTGCGTCCATCACCGGTGCCCCCCTCCGACAGTCCCAGCGGAGACAAAAGCAATAATTAGATAGCACCTGAATCAACAGCTGAGGATTTGACTGGATCCATAACTTACGTACGGCTGTTTCATGGCTGTTCAAGGCCCAGCGTGAGGACCACGGAGGCAGCGGGGGGGGGGGGGGGGGGGGGGGGGGGGGGTCTCCTGAAAAAGGGGGCTCATGTTATAAAAAGCTTCACGGCGTGACTGAATCTGAAGTTGGATTATTTGTATAGGAGGTCTCCATGGGTCCAGACTGATTAGAATAGAATGCCTGACCTGACCCCTTGCCTGGGTTCACAGCTGTGTCAGAGTGTGTGTGTGTGAGTGTGAGTGAAAAAATGCAGGGACGCACAATTAGCTAAATTAGGAGAACCTCAACACATGGGCTAAAACAGAGGTAGGGGAGGGCCAGATAGGGAAAGTGCTGAACAAGACAACAGTGGGTAATCAGTTAAAAAAAACACACAAACACACTGGAATATATGTGAGGTATATATACTGTGTATATGTATATGTGAGCTATATGCTGTGTATATCTATTGTATATGTAAGGTATATGCTGTGTATATGTATTGTATATGTGAGGTATATGCTGTGTATATGTATTGTATATGTGAGGTATATGCTATATAGGTATATTTTTGCCTTATCATGTTCGGTTTTTCTCTGTGCTATGGGTGCTCGTGATCGATGAGTCGAGCGCTTCCCTCGGTGCTCTCTGCATTTCTGTCACACACTCTCCCACAGCCCCCCCCCCCTCTTCCTCACCCCCCACCCGCCCTCCTTCCCTCTTAAAAAAACTGCCTCATCTTCTTTCATGTCCTGAGAGAAGGCGTTTTCATTCCCTGCAACAGACAGTACATTTCTCCCTCCGTCTTGTTGTCCCATCACTGCCTTTGATAGACTTCAGACAGAGTGTCTCTGTGTGTGAGTGTGTTGAAATGAGATTGCCGTTTGCTTTTGGGGGGTGTGAAAAAAAGAAACATTAGCATTTTATAATGAGTCTATCATTTGACAATGTCACAAAGACGCCAAATGGATGTCTGCACCACAGTCAGACTGGTGCCTGAGTGGCTACATGCTTAAGGACTGTTTGAAGCTCAAGATCGTACATGGAATTGGACATTGTATTTTCAGGCTTTTCCCTGAAAGTGTTCAAATATTTAAACACAGTGGGCATGAACTGTTTGAATACTGCATGCTCTCCATCCCTGGTTTGAATACTGCACCCCACACACACACACACACACACACACACACCGCTCTTCTGGCAGCAGTCTGTGTGAACGAGATAGCGATCATGCCTCAATCTGGAGCATTATTTCATCCGGCTGGAATGCTACTCTGTGCATACCTGGCCGGTTCCGCTGTGGACTTTGTGAACCAAGTTCCACACTTGATTTGAACTTGTATTGAACACTACCCCCCCCCCCCCCCACCCCCCCTCACACACACACACACACACACACCCCTCACCTTGGTTCACCTCACCCCCCCCGGGTTCCATAAAAAGCCATCAAAATGTCACAGTGACCATGGAGACTAATGACCAATAACACTGGTGGCCAGCAACGGCGTGTGGGGGCCCCATATGGGCATTTCCCAGATATATCTGGAGTGAGGAGAGCACAAACAGTCCATCCGTTACAGCAGCTCCCCAATAAACAGGGCTAGTCATCTCGCCCTGGTGTTTCCGAGCAAGCGAGTGCCTCAGTGCTGCGCGTGACAAGCGAGCGAGCGAGGTAATAATGGGCTCCATATGCAGCCCTTGCGCGTAGCACGGACGGTACATAAAAGCAAACACACAATGAGAAGTTATTGTCTTTGCCTTGGCGGCGGCAGCAGCAGCAGCATTGGAGGCTGACAGTGCGTGCAGAACTGAGCCGTGGGCAGCCCGTTGCAAAGCAGCTGACAGAGCAGAGCAAAAGTAACATTGTAAATGTTAAGTCCATTTGCTCGCTGAGCCGTCATTCCTTGGGCACTAAAATAATATGTACTTGCCATAGGTGTGGGAGTTTGCAGTAGTAGTATGCAGTAGCTGCTGTGGTGGTATATAGTGTGTGTGTGTGTGTGTGTGTGTGTGTGTGTGTGTGTATGAGAGAGTGTGAGTGTGTGCCTGAGTATGTTTAACAGATTACAAATGAGTTTACTTGCGGTGCTGTAGTGAAAAGAAACACTGAGAGTTCCATTGTAAGACTAAGCCAAGTGACCGGCCAAAGGTATGTGCTTCTCATTCTTCATTCTCTCTTTCCATCCTCCTGGTCCAACTTTCTACCCAAGCTGGGGCTGGCTTGCTTTTGGATATTGTCCTCTGAAGGTCTTTTTGAAGTTTGTTTGGTTGGTGTATTATTTACCGGTACATGTACTTTTATTCATTTGGGAGATTGACTTTAAGCAGTTCAGCTCATCCATTAAAAAAATGAGCAAACTCATCCATTCAAAAGGTGAACCAAAAACATTTCATGCTCTTTTAGATTGTTGAAAGTCCAAAAAAATCATTGTGCAAGGCATTTAGCGTCAACCTGTGGGAACCCCTAAATAATACATTTCCTAAAGTAATGATAAAAGTAATGAGTAACGATTTTGGCTCAGGGCTTGGACAGAGCAACTTAATGGCCAGATTTGTATTGCCTTAACTCTCACTTATGTGTTATTGTATTGCCTTAACTCTCACTTATGTGCCCATATAATGCAACTGCATCAAATAACACATAATCACAGTGTCCTCCAATTAGACTTTAAAATGTGGTCTACCACATACCACAAGTTTACTATGGTCTGTGTGAATCTGTGACCTATTGCTCAGTTACATAGCCTCAGTGCCATTAAAAGACATCATCATCAAAGACATAATCTACTTCAAAATGCACTGCTTCAAAATGCATGGTGAACAAAAGTTGGTCCTCTTGCTTACAAATCAATCATCACAGTTCTGCTTTCTGCCAATTAAAACCCCAATCCAGTCATGTTTTATCTTCCAGCATTTCTCAGAAAAAATACTTGTTCTTCCAGTAAGTCTCAATGCCATGTTTTAATGCAAGACTGGCTTTGACATAGATAATAGATAAATAAATAAAATAGTGGGCAAATAGACCACGTCTGATGTAACGGTGTCTATAGGCAGCTTCCTCTGCTTCAGGGCCAGACTGTGCAGTATGCAGAGGAAAACCTGTCTCTCACATATAAAGGGAGTGGTGAGTGTGTGTGTGTGTGTGTGAGAGTGTGTGTGTGTGTGTGTGTGTGTGTGGGGGGGGAGGGTTGGACAGTAAATGTTGAGAGTGTAGATCCGGTCTGTGTGATAGCAAGAGACATCCCAGCAATATGGGCATATGCAGCATTTATGAGCTGATTCCTGGAGATGGGCCCTGGATGTAAGTATGGGTATCGGGTTACGGTAATAGGAGAGACTACCCGCGGTGTTTAGAATGAGCAGGGGGTGGCCGCGCCGACATTAAAGCTGCTCGGTGGGAGCTACTAGCGTTGTTGTCTCTTTTCCACCCCATTACTGTCACCGGAGTACGAGACTAAACTGATTTAATCACCCAAGCCTCTAATAAAATGCGCGGTTAAATAAAGTGATTTCACACAGTGTTCAGAACACAGTTTTGGACTGCAGAGGTAAAGAGCAGACAGATGGGTATCTAATCAGCGGTGCCGAGACTCTCACTGCTGAGGGAACTGGTGTCCCTGGGAGTTCTGCTCCAAGTTGTATTCTGCATGGCCACCCACAATGTGAAGGCACTAGCCGACACAGGGTCAGAGACCTATCGTAAATGTATTGGCTTATATTGGGTCCGCGGGCAGAGCCACCCTGCTGCTCACCCTGTGCTCAGCTAATTGATTAGGTCAAAGGTCAACTTTTAAGTGACAGTGAAAGGGGGAAGGCATTTCCTGTTTCTGCATCTATAATTCAGCGGTTTCCACTTTCTCCCTCTCTTTTCTCTCTCTCAGTTGCTTTCTGTGGATACAGTGTGTGTGTGTGCGTGTGTGTGGAGGGTCTCAAGCTGTCCAAATCCGAGTCTGCCAGCACCCCCTGCAGCTTGCTGCCTTGAAAGGTTGGTGGAAATCCCTGGGTTTCCTTGGCTTGGAAGCACAGAAACATTTGGGTGTTTGACGAGCGCAAGCTTTGTTTGTTTTCTCTGGAGTTGCTCCACAGTCGCACGGAGAGGCCAATCATAAGAGCACACTATTTTTCAAAGGTGAGACTAAACCCCTGAAGCTACAAAGAGTTCACTACTGGGAGATATATCCCTGCGAGGTGGTAGAGTTTTTAAAAGTTTATCTAAGTATTATCTAGTTAGTTTTCTCACTTTCACAAACAATACATTGAGAGCAAAAGCTTTTCATGATCCCAAAACATCAGAAAATGTGTTGCTTCACTCATGCACTAGTAAAACCCAAAAGCCTCACCAAAATGACCAGACGTACTTGATTTAATTAGCAGGAAATGGGGAGGTCATTTATCCATCCGTCCATATGGTTGGCAGAGGAATGCCTGGAGCTGGGCATTTGTTTCAGGTGAAGTGGTCTGTACGGCAACCATTTGGGACCCCTGTGGGGATTATTGCCGCAGCAACCTCTCTGTTTACTGTTTCCTCGACCGCTGGACCATGGCGTGGTCGACGAACCCCGTCTTTTTTAAGTCATTGGGGTCAGTTTTGTTTCTGGCCTTAACTCTCTAGTGGGAGGGGGTGGGGTCGGGGGTTAGGGGTGCAGTTTTCCCTGGAGTGGAGGTGTGTGTGTGTGTGTGTGCGTGTGTGTATATGTGTGTGTGTGTGTGTGACTGTGTGTGTATGTGTGTGTATGTTGGGTGGGGGGTGTTGTGTGATTTTAGTCAATGTGCAAAAGCCAGCAGCAAAAGCCTGTATACAAACTTTGAAAACTCATAGCAATAAACAGACACTTCTGCCGGTTAGAGTGTCTTATCCTATGTCACGCAAAACAGGTTTATGTTCAATAAATGCTGAATGCTCAGTGAATTCAGAGCACTGCCACACCCATGCCAACTCCACGTCCCATGATGCACTGAGAAAGAAACTTTTTCAGAGTGCCTGGAGTGGAGACGGCTGCTGAGAGATATATCTGGCAGAAGACCACTCCTGCATCCTAAAACGACACTTATCTGTTGATGCACTATCAGGGGAGGCAAACGAAAAGGCAGTTTGAAGAGACCTAAAAGCCAAAGCACAATTAACCATTCAGGGATTGTGTTTGTGTGTGTGTTTTTTTTTGTCTGTTTATTTATTTATTTTATTTATTATTGTTTCCAAAGAAATGCATAACTCACCTGTGTGTATCTTGTTCATTTTTGCTCCTACGGCTAAATCATAATAGAAGTCAAGCCAGCCTTAACCCATCATGGATAGACACGGTGTTTAAATATTCAATTTGAGTCCACTTCACATCCAAAATTAAACCCAAACCACTGTGCAGCGTTGACAAAAACACAAATGTCTTTGGGTTACGTCGTTCAGTTAATGTAACTGCATACAAAAAACGTGAAAGCGTCATTTGGACCCTCCCAAATGGAGTTATCCTCTTCCCATTTACAAGTAGTTTATTTTTAATCAGCCCAACAGTAAGAGATGCCTTGAATGTGATAACCAGCTGTGCCTCCACTTTCAAAAAGGTCACTTCATGCTATTATCAATCTGATTGCCTGCGAACAACTTGTTTTCCAAGTGTACCAGCAAAAAAAGAGAAAAACAAAAAGAAATGGAGCAACTACTCAAGCTCTCAGTGGATTTTCATAATTACTGCTAGTTGATGTAGCTTTTACGGCTCATGTGTGCATGTCAGACATACAGGATATTTGAGCATCTGTAAACAATATTGGAAAATCCCAAGTAATTTACAAACTGCACGCAAGAGTCAAACTGTGGCAACCACACAAAATGCTGGTCTATTACAGTCGGCTCTACTTATTTAGCCAGTCTGTTAATAGCAGGAGTCTGACTGGATTTACATTACATATGACACAGTTAACAGGACATTCAAGATTCCCTCTGTGTTGTTTGTCCAGGAAATGCAAAACAGAAGGGTTTTGTGGATCTCTCTCCCCCGTGGCAAGCCTTTCATCTCAAACCAATCAAAAAGCGCAGAGGCTAAAGGGTCAACGTCAGAGCTCAAACCTTAACCACGGCGGACTTCCTCCCACTCTCTCCCTTCTTTGCTGTGGTCAAAGTATGCCTACGGGGTTTGATGAAGGGGGCACAGGCTTGCTGGCCTCTTCCCAGCACAGCCCTTGTGTCATTTGTGATCGACCTCGCACTGAATATTAACTAACCAGGGGATCCATTACTTTTTAAATGATGAAAGCAGCTCCCCCATTGATCTTTGAAGGGTTTGCTCCCCCAATGGCCACATGGGACTCTTTGGGGCATTTTCATTAGTGTGGCAGGAAGTCTGACTACTTTCCACAGGGGAAAAAAGAGAGGAAATAAAGCAGAAACAGTGATTTGCGAGAGGTTCTGGAAAAGCACAACAGCATTGACAATCAGTCAGGTGCTCTCTTCAGACAAGGGCACCTCTTCATGCTACTGGAGCTAATCCCCCTCGCCAAACAGAGACAACATTTTCATTTAGCAAATGCCTCTCAATAATCTCACCGGCTAAGTCAATAACAGGATCAACATATCTATAATTGCCGACTGACCCTTCAGTCCACCTTCTTCCGACAGCTGTCGATATTCATCATTGGCTCGGGCCTTTTGTGCCGATCAATGATAGTCCCACACTTGAACGTTTTGTTGGACTCTGTCCTCAGCCTGCAGTGGTAAATATCACCTGGGCACAGAATCCCTTCCCCCATACCAATCCCGTTACACATCTCTAAACAGAAATGTCAAATAAGCCAATCGCCCAGACGCTAGCATTTCCATTCCATAATGTTGCAGCCGCTCTTCCATATTTATCTGTGTCGGCTCAGCCAACACAAAACCTCGCTAATTAAGGTGACTTTCCCATGAGAGCACCGAAGCATGTAGTTGCTCAGCATTTAGATCACCAAAGCTCAATTAATGAGAACTGCAGAAAAAAAGGCTTGGTGAAAGCCTCTATATTTCAGAGCGGGTAGTCCTCTTCATTATGCGGCGGTGCTGAGAAGGGGCTTTAATCTCAGGGCTATTATTTTCAGGGGGTCTCTTCCCTCTAATGAGCTTGTAGCGAAAGATTTCAAACAGACCTTTGGTGCTAGGGTTAATGTAGTCACGCTACTGTTTGCTTTAGTTTACTCGTCCACTCGAATTACTAATGTCGAGCGCCAATCCCAAACTTAATTTATTTCAGGCACCTCTTGAAGTGTGTTCGCACGAAGTCCTGAGCAATGTTACATAGTTTTCACAAGTCGGAGTGAGTAGTAATTAGGCTCTTTCATGGTTGATCGGGCATGTTACAGTGTTCAGGCACAAAAGGCGATGACATCTGTTTAAAAGACATTAAAGTGACATTGTGAAAAAGTTAAGTGTCCAAATATGGATGAAATCCCCAGCTTTGCCATGTTGGACTTCCTCCTATCCTAATTTTGTTGGCATCCCCACTAGATTTCTGATATAATTGCCTCATGAATATGACCTTTGTGTAATGCAGGGCCCATCAAAAAGCTTGCCTCCGGATGTGAAGGAAAGCCATGACATAGGAGGAAAAAAACCTCCTTATCTGATGGGACTATCTTACAGACTCCGCTGAATATTCTCACATCCAGCCTTGGTTAATACATAATTGCACACTGTTTCTGGTTTTTGAATCGTGGACAGTGAAATGCCAAGAGCAATTCCAAAAACAGTATGACTATTAGTTTCATTGAGCAAGAGGGAATGTTGTAAAGAATCAGGACTCGATGGTGGGGAGATATCTCCGAATGACCATTGTGATTTCTGTTTGTGCTCCGTGCTTCAGTTCATATTTCACATTTCTGTGGGCGAGATTTGGGCCTAGATCACCCCGCCACCCGCTCCAAGGATGGAATAATTTGTGGAGACACGATCTGCTCTGCCTCCTCCACAAAACCGGACAGGGTTCGACAAATTTAGCAAATGTCAACATATTCCAAAGGTCTTCAGCCAGCGCTGCTGTACACATGAGAGGAATACTAAACGGAATCTTCTTCAAACCCTCTGTGATTAAATCACCATGCATCAAATTGGACTTTGTGTTTACTCCACCAAAGCAATGACTTGGCAAAAAATGTGAGACACTGTGAAACAGAGAAATGGCTAAAGTAGTGTGTATGTATTTTTAAAATCTGTACATAAACCAAATGGGAAATCTGAGTTGTATTTAATTCAGTCATAATTGGATCATTTTCACTCAGGAAAATGTTATGGAAAAACAAACGATTACAAATCAGCGATCATGAATGTTTTTTGAATCGCAAAGTAACTTTGTGGTGAAAGCAGACCAAATCCATTTCCTTACCCAAAGTTTGTTTTCATGTAGGGTCAGTGGCAGGTTACAGCTCTGTGTTGGATCGACGGGACAGAATTTGTGTGATTCAAGCACACTGTGGCCCTTGGAGGTAATCATGAAGTTCTTTGCGGTAACCGACTTGGACAGCCCGGTGCCGATTGCTTCCATATGTGGCACAATGCTGTTAAAAGGGTCTCACTTTCTTTGTCACAAAAATAGGCTCCACTGGTTAGTTTTACAAGGTGGACTGTCAAACGTCAAACACAGGGTATGGGTGTGGAGCAAAGCCTCACAATTAGCAGGACTGATGGGGCAAAGGCTATATAAATAACATTTAAAGAATGAGAGAAACTTAACTTCTCGACAGCCCTGTGCCACAACATGGTGTGGATATTCCATTACTCCATAACACTAATGGCACAAATTATTGTTACAAATGGGTCCTTTCCATTAGTGGCCCATTCATAAATCATTTTCACATGTTCTGGGCCTCAGAGGGCAAGGCTAAGAGGAGATACTGTAAACATTTTAATCAGGACAAAAGGCCTCTCTATAGTACACACTGTATCCCTTAAACAGCAGCACCCTGTCACCCCTCGTGTCAATCAAAGGCTGCAAGGGTGGTGAGAATTTTTTTTTTCTCCCTCAAGGCCGCACAGCCTTCTAGAATGTTCTCTCTGTGCACTGTTCTCTGTGTGAGTCTGGCCTGGCTGTAGACATTTGTAATGTTCAGGGTGAAAGCAGATCATGGCATGAAAAAACGTCGGTCATGAAACAGATCGAGTTGAAAGCAGTGGGGATGGTGTGAGTGACAGGAGCGACTCAGCATGGCTGTGGCTTTATTCTCACATTGCAGAAGGCACCACCACAGCTGTCAAGGATCACAGACAAGCGGCGACGTTAGGCTCAGGCTAGATAGCACTGAGAATGCAGAGGGGGAAAATGGAGATACTTTCTGAAACTCCAAAACTCAAATCTCACTCACCCCTGGTCTTAAAGGTACCGTAAGCAATTCTAAGCTAATGTCTAACCTAACACTTTTTGTCACATACATGTAGGCAAATATCTCCTTACAATGCGCAAGATCCCCTCCGAAGCACTATTGAGAAGGCGTTGCTCTGCCGAGCACATGAAGAATTATCAGGGGGCAGCTGTGACCTACTGGTTAGCGCTTCGGACTTGTAACCGGAGGGTTGCCGGTTCGAACCCCGACCAGTAAGAACGGCTGTAGTGCCCTTGAGCAAGGCACCTAACCCCTCACTGCTCCCCGAGCGCTGCTGTAGCAGGCAGCTCACTGTGCCGGGATTAGTGTGTGCTTCACCTCACTGTGTGTTCACTGTGTGCTCAGTGTGTTTCACTAATTCACGGATTGGGATAAATGTAAATAAATAAAAAGTAAATTTGTATTTTACAGAGCCCCTAAGGGGACATGAGCAAAAAAAAAAAAGTTTAGTTTCATGAACGCATTTGAAACTTTCATGTGCTCATGCGAAAATGTCATGTTGCTCTCCCATGTAAAATCCTACAAAGCATCAATAGCCTACTTTTCATGTGCTCATGCGAAAATGTCATGTTGCTCTCCCATGTAAAATCCTACAAAGCATCAATAGCCTACTTTTCATGTGCTCATGCGAAAATGTCATGTTGCTCTCCCATGTAAAATCCTACAAAGCATCAATAGCCTACTTTTCATGTGCTCATGCGAAACTTTAGCAGCCGTGCACATGAAGAATTGGCTGAGTGTGTTTCACTAATTCACGGATTGGGATAAATGCAGAGACCAAATTTCCCTCACGGGATCAAAAGAGTATATATACTTATACTTTCAGGTGCTCACACAAAACCTTGAACACATGAAAGAAAAACATGATATGTACAACTATGTATGAGCAACATGAACAATATGTGCACTGTAGTAGCAGTACCATTATAAGAGTAGTAAGACTAATATAGATATAGGCCTATTTCAAATGAATGAGTCAACCACCACTCCATTGTTCTGCAGTTACCATGGTGACTATGACAGCTGTCACCAGACAGAAGTAAAAAAATAAAAATCAGGCAAGCCTTTCAATCTCACTTGCCTGCTGTTTAGCAGGTTTTCCAACATATATTGTTTTGATACTGGTTTTGATGTCTCTACTGGCACAGAACCTTTGCTGGAGAAATATTTATTTTTAAACATAATGCTATTCAGGATCCTAACACCAGCTTAACACACTCATTTCAGACAGATCTTAGATGGTTGTTGACCCTCATATGGAACTTGCATTTCTCCCACTGATTTTCCCATTTCCAAAATGCTTTGCCTATGAATATTAGATTCAACTATTGTAATTGTGCAGAGTACAAGTACAAAGACAATGAAATGCAGTTTGTGTATAACCAGAAGTACAAAAAAGCAGAAAAGTGCAATGTGATATACAAAGTATAGACAGGTTGTGCATAGACAGGACAAGATAGTGCAGTGTAGACAGTATATACAGTTGGTCTACAGTAATATAAATTAAATATAAATATGTGCAGTGTATTCCCCTTGAATTTCCCCTTGGGGATCAATAAAGTATCTATCTATCTATCTATCTATCTGTTAGCAGTAACCTAAGAGCAAAATAAATATGGCTACAGTATGTGATATAAACAATGTATGGACAACATGTACAGATATGTGCAGTGTAGTAGCAGTAACATTATAAGAGCAGTAAGAATAATATAGATATATGCAGTGTATTAACAGAATATATTTTAAGAATTTAAACAAAATAAATATGGATATTCACAGATAGACAGATATGAACAGTATGTACAGCTATGTGCAGTGTGGCAACAGTACCATTGTAGTGCAGAGACAGTAACATTACAAGAGTAGCAAGAGTAAGTGTGCAGGATGAATAGTATGACGAGCAGTAGAATATGTATAAGTGTAATTACAGTATGTACATTTATAAATAAATAGAACACTATGGGTGGGATAGGGTAGTGCAATTGTCCGAGGGGGTGCGGGGGTCTGTTGAGGGGCAAAAAGGTCTGCAAAATGGTCATGGACACCTTAACAGGACATTGTCTGCCTTCTTGTTGTCCCTGTCAAGGTTGCAATGGTCGTGGACACCTCAACAGGTACAGGCAAGGAAGCATATTGTCAAGGTGTCAGGGCAAAGTGAAGTGCCGTAGAGATGGCATCCTGCATGCTCCTGTTCTGACGCTAGGCGAATTGGAAGGGGTCCAGTTAGGGTGGTAAGCAGGTCTTGAGGTGGGCCAGGAGCAGCCTCTTGAAGCACTGCATGATGATGGCGCAATGCCGCACACACATCGGTGTTGGAGAGTGTGAGGGGCTGGTGATCTGCAGAGACCACAGCCTTGATGGCCACCTCCTTGCTGTCCCTATCAAAGCGGCCATAGAAGTGGAATATAAAAGTGCATTTGCTTATCATCCTGTTTTTTTGCTCTCATATTTATACAATTGATTGAACTCAGCATGTATGCAATATGTTAATCACAATTGAAATGGCACTTTAAGCTAAATTAATGACATTTACGTGTGGTTATCACATCAGACCGCCACAGTTGACATCTCCTTGGCTGACAAAGCAATACTGGTGAGTCGAACTGAAATTGGGAAGGTCTGAGAAGGTCATCTGATATCAAGCCTGCCTCATCAATGAAAGTTGTATCAAGCTTTGCTCGATCTGCCCCCCCCTGCTCCTCTGCACACAGTTTAGGGTAAACTGTGACTGCTCAGAAGCGAAGAATAAT
The DNA here is from genome assembly GCF_018492685.1 of Alosa sapidissima. Taxonomy (NCBI): domain Eukaryota; kingdom Metazoa; phylum Chordata; class Actinopteri; order Clupeiformes; family Clupeidae; genus Alosa; species Alosa sapidissima. The sequence continues at coordinate 26,081,101 of NC_055976.1, read as the reverse complement.
GATGGTTTATTGTGCTGGAGCCGAATAAATTGACGAAAATGAATTCAATTAGTAAATATTCCAAATACATTTCTTGTGTATGCACAAGATTATTAATTTGCTGCCGAGTCAATAGTTTCTGAAGTATTGTCATGCTCGTGCGGCACTAGGCTGGCTTAAATTGGAGATGTTGATTGCATTATCTCGGCCACCACATGACTTCGCAATGGGCATAATTTGCCTCCTTCTATTCCCCTGCGAGCTCATTTTGAAATGTAAATCAGACGTCCACGGGCCTTGGGTTGCCTGGAACAAAAGGGCCTTTTTTCTTCTCTGTGGTTATAATTGTCTTCCATTTGCGTTTGTCCTCTTTGCACCCTCCGCTTCATCCCCGCGTTTGCCTCTCACTCTCTCCATGTTCAAATGCATATCTGCATCAGGGCTCTCTTTCTCCTGGGCCGTGACCTTTGACCCTCCGCGCTCCGTCGTGTAGAAGGGGGCCAGTGTTGTGCGGCCAAGCTCGCACACCCCACCACCCCACCCGCGCGGTTGCCACAGTGGGCCATTCTGATGGAACATTCCAGAGCTGCCGCCGCCACGCTCCTGCTGAGGTCTTGGCGAGGGCTCAGAGGAACGAGGCAGATCGGGCTCTTTTTTCTTTGCCGGGTCCAGAGGTTTTTCTCGCCTGGCTGTCTCCCAGGTGGCAGTGGTGGTGAAGCTCACAGAAAATAACACGATCCGGCTCATCCCTCCGAGAGGGCATCCAACTCAAGTCTGCATGGAACGCAAGGAAACAAATGAGCATGGGACTGGGACTAGGAGGAAAAATAACCTTTTCAGAGAGATCCGTGTGTGATCAGGACTGAACTTATTTACATATGGCAAGAAAAACGCCCTTGGAGATAAAAAAAAAAAAAATCCTTGGAAGTATTCTTGGAAGACCGAACAATAAGGACCCTTCAGGGTTCCAAGGAGTAGGTACTGAGACCGCTCAAGCACCAGCATTACACTACAAGAACAGAATGATCTGACACATACAATCTAAAATGGAGGACTGGCAGTGAGCAGCAATTATTCTGTAAGAGGGTCTCCAAGTCCCAGCACACAATGGATCTGTAATTACGGGAATTCATGGCTAGTCAGGACATATGCTTGGATGAGATGAGTTTGACCACTGCAGGCATGTGTTCTGGGGTACAGAGGATAATCCTCACTTGCTATGCTTTATTGGAGATCAACCAGTGAAGGGGGAAACACACACACACACACACACACACACAATTCCAGGGCTATGTAATAGATGGGACAGAGACCGGCAGTGCCAGGAAAAAGACATTTTTTAATGCAGGACATCGACAGAGAAACCCAAAGAGATCAGCATCCATCCACACCCACAGGCAGCTCCTCTCTCATCTCCAAACTGAGTGCTTGCGGCAGCAAGCGCAGAAGAACAGACTATTTCCCCCCTTTTGCTTGCCAGCGAGCACAACGGTTAAGTGTGAGACTGCCGAGGATCATCCCTGCCGGGTAGTGCTTGTGTAACACGGTCAAGCCCACCTCAGACTAGCAAACTCCTTCCCTACGCTGTTGAGGTTGACTTATGCAGGTACCCTGGCAGAGTGCTGTAAAAAAAATACGCTCGCTCGTGTCAGTAAGGACACTGTCGGGACCTGTAGCTGAACATGAGAAGGCTGGGAGGGTAACAGACAAAAGCATGATGAACACCACAGATGCCATTCTCAGACCTGCGTTCACCCTCAAGATGATGCCTAAGATGGTCGAAATTAGAGCCATACAAATATGTATAGATTACTAAAAATACTCCGCAGTGGACAGTGGGAGGGTGTGTATATCGTATATGTGTTTGTGGTGTGGTGTGGTGTGGTGTGTGGTGTGTGTGTGTTGGGGGGGGGGGGGGGGGGGGGGGGGGGAGTGCATACCCACTTGACTCCAGATGCATAGATGTGTTTTATACCAGCTTATACTTAGAGAGAGCAGAATGGTGCTTCTGAGTGCATACTTGTGTCTATCTGTAGCGTTGAGAGTCACTGCACACCACTGGCGA
>NC_055976.1:25879057-26074057 GCF_018492685.1 Alosa sapidissima | reverse complement strand
GCTGTCCCTATAAGAGAAGATTTCTCAGTTCAACTAAATAATCACGGGTATCAAACAAATTAGTTTGTGTATCAATGTTTGGGATCAAGTCAGTCAAGCACAACGAAATACACTTGCAATTGTGAGACTAATGGGAGGTTAATGACAAGAGAAGCTCAAAGGATACATTAGGGATTCAGATTTAAAAGTACCTGAAATTCTTCTCCAAGGAGTTTGTGAGCGATCTCTTCTTCCTCGTTAGCAGAACGACTACAGAACTGAGAAAAGAGCCTTTGCCAGCGGCCTTTCTCCTGAGCCTACACAAGCATTAACGAGAGCACGTCAGCTCTACAACAACATACAGTATTTTCCGGACTATAAGTCGCACTTTTTTTCATAGTTTGGCCGGTCCTGCGACTCAGGTGCAACATATATATTTATATATATGGTTTTTTCCTCTTCATGAAACATTTTTTTGACTCGTGCGACTTATACTCCGGTGCGAATTATAGTCCGGAAAATACGGTATACTAAAAAACATTTTCACTTTCACACTACCTTTAAAATATACTGTATATGTGAACAAATATATGTAAAATATATGTGAACACATTGTGAGTTCAATGCATAAGGGACAAACATTCTGATAATGCAAAAACGCTGTGTTCTACAGGTTAAAATGTCTTCATGGACTAAAAATGAAAAGCAATTTTGTCCAACCACGGCTTTGACAAAGCCCGTTTGCATGTTGTTTTCAGCAACAGAGTAATTGTCTTATCTAACATTTCAGTCGACCAAATTTTCCATTAGGTGGGAAAAATAGCACGAGGCATGCATCATATCCGTCCGCCTTGATATTAGACTCTTAGAGAGGTGGCTATTTGTGGGCGTCCGGACCTCTTCAGTCAGCTTGAAATTGCACATGGCAAGTGCAAATTCATTAAGTCAACAGCCAACCCCATTTCCTGGAGTATGACATGTAAGGTGCTTAAGAGCAAATACACCCATCCCGCTCAGCCAATAATAGCCCACGAATGGAAGTCCTCCAATATTGCTTATGAAGCACGCTTATGAAGCACGCATTTACATAACAAGACCAAATACTGCTGAAAGGTCTGCTATGAGTCCATTAAGACTTTTTGCTTCAAACTAAGTAAAAAGGCAAATAAAGTACATACAATCATGATAAAATCATCTAAAGCTTTTTATACTAGTGGGAAAGGGTATAATCTTAAACATAGTATAATCCAAACAAGTATCTTCTTAATGGAATGTATAGCCATAACAAAACAATTTTCTTCAGTGTACACTGAACTCTGGATGAGAGAAAGATGGTAGAGTTACCTGTTTGACCACAGCCACCATCTTTGCCATCAGCATGATGCTGGAGGTTTCAGGGGGATAGTGGACACTCCTGAGGTCAAAGACAAATGGATGGTTAGCCCTCCCGAAAGCAGGATAACAGCACAGTGTCTCCTCAGTAACAACAAATGCCAGGGTGGAGTTTGAAAAGTCTGCTTAAATAGAGCGTATAGTCTGTAGTTGTAGTCTCCAACTCAGCAACCATTGAGGTTATTCTAGAGGTATTTTTTGTGTGTGAGTTTCTCAGGGTTCCCACTATTTTCTAGAGCTCATTTTCCAGCATATTATCAGAGAAGATCTAGCTGGTGTGACAGACCGTGAACAACATGTCCCTCTCTGTGGTAAGTCATCTCGCTTCTTACACCATATACTGCCAGAGGTAAGAGAGCAGTCACCTCATCTGGCCTCAAACCCAAGTTTCAGTAGAATAAGATAAGTACGGCTGCTGTCAGAGGCAGGACAGGTGATTGCTGTTCCCATCTGCTACACACATCAATGATGCCCTCATCGCTTTCTTCCCATCCTCCCTCTTATCTGGTGGAGGAGATAACACTTTCCTCCCTCCCTCTCCAATATCAAAAATGATGCAAGCATTTCCTGAGGATGAAACAGCCTATCTAATCTGAACAAGCGAACTGCATAAATATAGCGAACCTCATAAAGAGTAGCAACACACTTCTTCCTCTACTATTTATTAATCAACATTTCATCAGACAGCCAAGGTGAAGCGTGATTAATAAATAGTTTAAAGACAATGAGTTGTGCTGTTACTTTACAGTTTCACCACAATGTAATGGAAGGCAGCTGGCAATGTTATCTGTTTTTGGGGGCTCCGATTGATAGCAGTTTATTCTCAGCTAAAAGAAAAAAAGGGAATGTTGAAATAATTTCCTAGGACAATACAAGATTTTCCAGGACAGTTCACTTTTCTGTCATTTTCTATGTTTTTAATAAAGAATAAGTCAACTGTTTAAGAGGTTTCCCTGGACATGTAAGAACCCTGATTTCTATTTCAGCAGTTGAATTCAATTCAGCAGTTACATTTTAATCACAGTTCAGTCCCTGATGATATGCATAACCAACATAGTCGCTGTTCAACGCTTTGACAAAGAAACCTGACAACAGTGCACCTTCTCTTCCACTTCCTGTTGATCTTGCAGCGTTTCCTGGATCATTAATGCACCACTCACCTCCATGCATCCTGCAGTTTGTTGATGGGATGATCAGGATCTTCCTGGGAGGACCCAAGACACAGGATCCTGTGGTACTGTTCCTGAGCAGCTTTTCTACACTCTGCACTGCAGTACTTCACCTGTAGAGGGAGACAGAGGCCCAGGACATTGTGAGCACATTTATTCTGAACATTCTGTACCATGAATGGAATGTCTGTCTGTACCCACATGAATGGAAGGTCTTTTGTCCCATCTTAGTATTTTATTAGGTACTTAGAGTATTGCTATGATATCTGTTATGATCTGTGATGAGATTACTTTCATTACTGACACTTCCCATCCTCTGACTTCTCTAGCAGAGAGCATCAATGTGTGGTAGCTGGCAATGTCTGTCCGAGGGGGAGATGGTTGGTGTGTGTGTGTGTGTGTGTGTGTGTGTGTGTGTGTGTGGTTCACCTGGCACTGCGGGCATGCTTGGTGCAGCTCTGACCTCACCCTGCACAGCTCAGGGTGGGGCAGGCTAAGCCCAGGGACCCCACTGAGTCTTCGTGCATTCTCTTCGGCAGTCTCCAAGGATCGCAGGCAGTACTCACAAGCTAAATACAGACAAGCATGGGAAGATGGAGATGAGCGCGAGAGTGTGTGAGTGAGTGAGAGAGAGAGAGAGAGAGAGAGAGAGAGAGAGAGAGAGAGAGAGAGAGAGAGAGAGAGAGAGAGAGAGAGGAGTGTAGTATTATGTATTATGAAGGTACAGGAACTATTTATGATGACCGTAAATGCATCAAAGCATCTGTTTTCACCATCACAGGCAACTCACCTTTATATTTATATAACGCATTCCACAGGAACTGAGAGGAGATGAGTGGTCGCTCAATCAATATAGTGTCTCCTTTGCGGATGGCTCTCTTTGCAAATAATCCCTTTCCCTAAAGGGTTCCCAATAAAATAAGCTGGTAATGATGTTTTATAACATACGATCAGTGACCAATTATTAGATTTCTACATTAGCTGTAATACGTTTGCGTTTGATCCGGTGTTTAACTGAAAACAGCGTTTTCTGCTTGAATGAATGCAGAGAAGCACCGTTAGCCTGTGCTTGCATTGCTATACATGTAACAAGGCGTATGGCTCTGAGACATACGGCCAAAACACTGAACAGTACCAGATAGACAACAAAATCAAAAGAAATGCGAACAATTGAACTAAATCTAGGCACGTCAAAATCAGGCAAATTAACCAGACTTTAGCTAGCTTTAGCCAAAGCCATTATTCACTTCTACAGTCTCAAGCCCAGCTGAGGGACCGGCTTTGATATGTATATATATGTGTAAGTACACAATAATTAGCCGTATCCGCTTAATGTGTCAAAACTGTTTGACTGTAGAGGCGCAGTTTACCTTTATATTGTCAATGAATCGGACTTCTACTGCACTGCTAACTTTGCCGGGCTCCACGCAGAGAGAAAACATGTCATCTTGGGGGGCCGCCATGTTGGAATTTCTTTTTCAACCTTGACACTAGAATTGACCAATGGGACGTCTCGTTTTTCTTCTTCTTTTTTTTAGAAGAACTCGCTCTACACACAGTCAGATAGTACCAGCAGCGCTGTGGTGGATGTTAAAGCAGTGATTTATGATGAGGAAATATCCCTACATGAATAAAGAAGTAAATGCCAATGCACGTTAAATGTGTTTATATTGATTTTCAATTTTATTTTGCATTACAGTATTATTTGTAGGAGTATTGTATTTGCATTGCAAATATCACCCAGTGCTTAAAAAATTAGCAATATCATTAACCATCAATACAACATACTGTATTTAAATATTAATAGATTACATATTTTTGTTAAAAATGTTAATGACAATTATGCAATAATTATTTCTAAAGCGTTCTTAACTGATGCATATAGAATTCAAAGCATTTCACTTGCAAGCAATTAGCTGCACTTAAATGAATTGGTCATCAAAACACAATAAATAATGTCATAATTTAAGCTACATTTAATAAGTATATAGATAAAGTAAAAGTACTTTACAGATAAAAGTACATCGTCTGTACAATGATGTTTAGACCATGCAATTTTTACATATTATCATTGATTTTCCCAAATCATTGTATAAATGAATAGAAATTAGTCCCAAAACAGGTAGGAAGAAAAATCTTTTAACAATGTCCATTCTCAAAATGCATGAATCTCTGTTAGAGTTACAGTACTTAATCAATATCAAAATAGAAGCAAGATTAGAGATATGCTTGTTCCCTTTTAGTTTGTTAGAGGTTTATTGTTAGACAATTATGTCAGTGCAATTAAGACCCTGGATTATAACTCATAGACAACAGGTTTACCATTAGTATTGCTTTATGGCTACATACAAGTCCTCTTTGTGAGCATGTCCAGAATTGGCAGGCATACACTTTGCCAATGGTTTCATTCACATTTGTGATTGGCTGCACATCAGGAACTGGCTCCCTTCCCGTGCACTCCACTCGCCGCCTGCGCCTCTCCTCACAGTCCCTTGTTGTAGGTCACTACCTTGCAATCCGTCGCCATGGCAATCTCTGGCTCAAGGTGAGACACCTCAATCTGTGAAAAGTAGATTCTGATGAGCAAACCTCCAGCCCTGAACACCTATTCCCGTTTCAACCTTGACCATGGCTATACACCACAACACCTGCTTTTTAAATCAGAAAAAAAAAAACACACTGGATACAAGAAATCCTGTAACGAAATACAGGCAACGATAAGTAAGCTCAGCTATTCAGCAACCTCTCTCTGCTCTCCCCTCCCTTTAGCATGGACACACACACACACACACACACACACACACACACACACATACACACAAACACACACACACACACACACACAAACACACACGCAAACTCTGTTTCTCAGCTGCTGATTCCACTGGTTGGGAGGACGGGCAGTACCTGAGACATCTGTGGGAACAGGCTGATGGCCAAAGGCAAGGACAGGCCGAACACAGCCAGACACACAAAGCTGTGGATGGGCAGCATCAGCCTGCGGTGAGCCTGGAGCAGTGGCAGTCTGTCAAAGGCAAACACACGCACAGCCCTGAACAACTTTCTTGATTTTTTCTACAGTTTTTTTTTAAAAACCACACTGGGCTTTCCCAGTCCAGGGCAGAACAGAACTGGGTTACAGTGTCACTGTTAATTACAGCCTGAATTGGTATGGCTCATTTGAGATATTCCCATATATAAAGCCTGAGGCATTGGTTCCGTGCAATGGTTCCAGTGTTTCCCACAGAATTTAATTCTATTTGTGGTGGTAGGTTTGCAGAATTAACTTGAATGCAAAAGTTTTTAACAAATTAGCGCAGCGGGGTTATTATGCACAATTTACAACAAAGGCATTGGTTCCGTGCAATGGTTCACTCTGCGGACCTAACAGACAGTGAGGCATGGGGCTTAAATTCTGAAATATATCAGTAATCAATAACCACAGCATGCATGCTGTTTTACTGGATCAGAATGATCAATAGATGCTTGCTGGGCAGGCTGTATGGACAGCTGGTTCACATCAGGAGATAGTCATACTTTTCGAGGTAGGCCATTATCATTGGCGGAAGGACAAAGATGGGAAACGGTAGAACCACTCTTGTAAAGGCTGTCTCCATCAGTGCCTGAGGGGAAATATATATATATAAAAAGGTATTTTTTTATTGATTTTTCCTCCAATACTGAGAAAACAAAACATTAGCAATGGAATGTAAGCAGTCTTTCACAGACGTGTTTGGCAGCAATCCGGGACGAGCCCACGACGTTCCCGTTGTCGTCCAGCACATCGATCCCCTCGTGGAGCTCGTTGTGCCTCATTAGGCCCACGTTACAGATGTTGGCGCTGGCTGAGGAGGCACGAGGAGCTGGGTTAATCACTGGGACATCGCCGTGTCCTTTCTGCACTAAACATGGCCAATGTGTGTTCTGGCAAAGGCCCCTTCACATTATGCCGCTGCTTATGAGATCTGACAATTAGGAATGCAGGAGGACCGCACAAAGACTGAGGCAGTGTTAATAAGAAATGGATCACATTGCATAAAATAAATGAATGTCTTCACCCCTCAAACAGAGCAGATAACTTAAATGTATGTCTTCTCTCTTTAGGATTTTACAGGTAATTTATATATCAGTGGGATAAGTATATAGTATAAGTATACTCTTTTGATCCCGTGAGGGAAATTTGGTCTCTGCATTTATCCCAATTTGTGAATTAGTGAAACACACACAGCACACAGTGAACACACAGTGAGGTGAAGCACACACTAATCCCGGCGCAGTGAGCTGCCTGCTACAGCGGCGCTCGGGGAACAGTGAGGGGTTAGGTGCCCTGCTCAAGGGCACTTCAGCCGTGGATGTGGGCATGGGAGAGCAGTGAGAGGTTAGGTGCCTTGCTCAAGGGCACTTCAGCCGTGCCTACTGGTCGGGGTTCGAACCGGCAACCCTCTGGTTACAAGTCCGAAGTGCTAACCAGTAGGCCACGGCTGCCCCAAAATGAGTGAATGAGTGCCTGTTACAGCCATATTTTCAGTGCTGAAATCTGCATAACAAGAGTCAGTGTTAATAAATAAATATGACATCACTGTTTTGATTTAATTGAAATATGTAGTTTTCAAATACTGCGATTTACCTGCCAGATACTGTGTGGTGGCAAACATTCCTCTGCCAATACTATACAACATATTTTCCTGAAGGATAACTAGTCATCAAAAACAGCACTAGACACTTTATTAAAACCACAGTGTGCAACTAAAACAAATATTGAAAACTAAGCCATATGCAAGCCATGCATTCAGCCTGACACATGCTTTACAAAACAAACAAACAAAAACGCTAAGCAGGATGATAGTGTTGCCTTAGTAACACAGTAACTGTGAGAGACGATACGGCGGAGTGCAAGATAAAACATACCCACAGCAGGGAAGGGGACGAATCTCTGAATAATGACACGAGTTGCTGGACTGAATTTGCTGGATTTCTGGATCAGTATGTTAAGCCCCACCTTTATAGGCACAGGTAAAATAACAAGTCGACATACACACACACAGAGACACACAAACACACAGGCACACACACACACAGAGTTTTAGAACAGCAGAGTCTATTTCATGAATGTCACAGATGGCTTAAGTTTCAGTTTCTGTCAGGAAATGAGGTGCATGAGTTTTTGACAGCACACTTGCACAATCACACTCCATACAGCAGGGGACGCTGTGGTGCCTTTTTGTCTGATTGTACATAGGCCACAGGTGTGAGGCCTATGGCAGAGTCTGAGTGCAAACAGTAGAGCTTGAGTGCGAGCGATAGGGTGCATCCCAAAGCTCTATTTGCATGCGTCCTCTCTCCTCGGTCTTTGGTCCTCCCGCTCCATGCTCATATGATATTTGTAGGCTTTGGCATAAGTTCATATTCTCTGCCATTTGCATGTAAAACCGTTTGTTTATTCTAGCCGAAGGGGTGAAGCGCCGCATCGTCATTCGTAATTGACGTCTCTTAAAAGAGAGTGAGTGTGCAGGAAATCTCATTTCTAATATCTGCCTCTCCTTCATTTCTCCATCCTCCTATCGTTCCTTCCTCATTTCCTTCACAAAATTAATTAGAAGGAAGGGGTTAGGACAGGAGGAAGGAAGGGAGGAAGGGAGGAAGGTAGGGAGGGAGGAAGGAAGGAAGGAAGGTAGGGAGGGAGGAAGGAAGGGAGGAAGGGATGGAGGAATGGAGGGAGGAAGGAAGGAAGGACAAATAGAGAAATGATCTGCACCCGTAGTGTCTGCTCAGATCTGAAGTGAACAGGTGACTTTGTTTGGAGTATGGTCGACATGTGGATATGCAGTGTGGTCAGTTATCTGTATCTATTTGGATGACGCTTTTTTCCAAATCGACTTACAGATGTCTATTAATTGCACGGCCAGACTTCCTTACAGATGTCTATTAATTGCACGGCCAGACTCCCTGGAGCACCCTGGGGTTACGTGCCTTGCTCGAGAGCACAACAGTGGTGCAACTGGATTCAACTTAAGACGTCAAAATATAATTTTCTCTTCTTAGTCTAGTCCTACTGCTCCTTATTTCTCCAAAGGGGTATTTAAGAAAAACAGGTGAAATCCCCTATGTGTTGTGGTCTGAGCTTAGCTTGGCTAAAGGTAAGCTGGTTCATTCATTCTAACAATAGATTCACACACATGCAGCTTTCACTTCATTGCACATAGGTTAAGGACTTCGGTATACCCAGAATACCTAGAGGTGAGTGTTAGTGTTCGTAGTTGGTTGACTGCTTAACATTTACTAAGAAATACATACAGCTTGTATCGCAAAGAGCGGTTAGGTGGAACTTACTGCAATTGAGACAGCACTACCGACAGCTCCAGCGTAGCCTTGCAGAAACTTGGAAGTTGGTGTGGGCTGAGAGAATAATATGTTACAGGATAATTATTAGGATTTCAAGGAGTACAATGACAGGCTAATAGAAGACAAGTTACATTCATACAAGTTACATTTACCGGTACATTACATTTGCATCTATTCATTTAGCAGATGCATTTATCCAAAGCGCCTTCACATGCTGTCAGGAAGACAATACTTCGCATTTTTGAATTTGGAACTATGAGTGTGTTTTGTTCAAGTGCTTTTGCTGTTGGAGCGAGAGAAAACAATGTCGGACATACGGTTCATCCTACCTGCTACGTTGGTAAAACAGTTATTGATTTGTTAATACAGGAGGAGGATGCCGCCAAACGCAAACGGTGAGTAATGTAACTGTTTATGAAGGCATTATTTACCATACGTAACGATTACTCTCCACCATGTTGAAATGTCAAAGGTTATCTCATCTCGGAAACTCGTGTATCAAAATTATTTCCCAATTTCCCATTTAAAATGACGACCTCAGTGGGCATTAATGTGCATTTTGCATGATGCACTTATTTTTACCATAATTCTGATAGCAAGTGAAGGCAGCATAATATTCAAGCTACATTGCAAACGATACCTTAGGTAACAATAAATACTACTTTACAAACTCCACAAGACTACTGTAGCAGAGGATAAGAGCAAGTATTAGACAAAGTGTAGTTGAAGGAATTAGTGGCAGGAGGAGGTAGCAAAAGGAAGTGCATGGTAAGTGCGTTATTAGGTGGGTAGATGTGTTAGGAGAGATACTCTTGGAACAGTTGGGTTTTTAAGAGCTTCTTGAAGATAGAGAGGGACACCCTTGTTCTGGTAGCACTTGTTAAGTCGTTCCACCATCTGGGAACTACACTACAAATTAGTGATTGACAGTCAGATCTTACACAGCCCTGCTCTGATTGGACCAGAAGAACCGGGAGCTGTGGATTTTTGCAAAACAAATAACAGGCTCTAGGTGGAGGTAGAAGTGCGTTTTTTTTTTCTAAAACCGTCTGATTTATGTTGTTGTGTCGGAGCATAGTGTCGGTTTCAGTGAATATGATCAAAAAAATCTTGCCAACTGCAGCTCTAAGTCGTTCCCCCATCTGGGAACTACAAATGGGAATAGTCTGGACTGCTGTGTGTGCAACGGGCAGCAGAGCCAGACGGCATGTCTTTGGAGGAACGGAGCGGTCAAGGGGTAACATCAGCCTTTATGAGGGCATTTAACTAAGTGGGAGCAGACCCAGCGATCACTTTGTAGGCAAGCATTAAGTGCCTTGAATTTGATGCAGGCGGCTAGCCAGTGGAGTTCAATGAACAGTGGGGTGATGTGCCCTTTTTGGTTGATTGAAAACCAGACGCGCTGCCCACCGCATTCTAGACCATCTGTTACAGCTTGTACGGTAAAATTGCACTACAACTAAAAATACACTCTAGTGGAAACTCTTAAAAAATGTCTACGTCAGGGGCTTGTATGCCATATGCTAAGCAGACCCCTTTGCCCTGAGGACAGAGGGTTGATCAATCATGTGGAATTACAAATCTGCTCTCCCTCCATTGAAACTCCAGCTGTTTACATTTCTCAAGTGAATAGGATGACCTAGAAAAACCTAACTACATAACATATTACCTTTGTGGCATTGCGGTTTGCATAGTTCACACAGGCGTTATGACTCTGATTCAACCACTGCAGGAAAAAAAAAGATTTGGTTATTAGCGTAGTACCTACATAGTACATAGTAGTACTCATCTTTATATAAGGGACATGTCTTTATAAACTGCATCTATGAATGACAATGTCATACCAAAGCAAACTGCTTATGTTTCCTGTCTCCCCAGCCCTGCATAAGAAAATACCCCCCCCCCCCTCCAACCCCTACCTTCATAACATAACAGTGCATGTTAATGATATTACTCAATACTAAATATTACAATTTAAAAACTATTTCATTCATGACCTTCACACTCCAAGTGCAATTTCCAGAAAATGTCTGTTTGGTTATCTATTAATCTTTGGTGTGACAATGATTTCCTTCGTTCCTCAATCCTTACCTGCCAAAAAACAGTTGTAGCCAGTGTTTGATTAGGAAGCAGAAGGCCCACAACCTAAAACAGGTAGAACAGACAACAACCAATTAGAAACTACTAAATATGCACAGCCATATGGAAATGACCCTCGTAACAAACACTCTTAGAGCTACAGCATTTAAAAAATAAATCAATTATGTTTTAATTCAAAGCCTTTGCAGTGACCTATAAAAGGAGCAATGATTAAAACCCTGACACATAATGAACCTGCCATAAATAGTTAGAGCTTCATTAGGCTAATGAATGGTGTTTGTCTCTGTCTCACTCCTGACTGAGGTCTTGCTCTCATAAATCTCTGTAAAGAAAAGACCAGCAAAATAAATGGTCACACTTTACTCGGATAATCCACCTACAGATTAACAAAACAGATCAACAGCTATGCTCAGATTAACAACAAAATATCTGTTGACTGTTAACTACAATCTATGGTTAATCTTAGGGGTTGGATTTGGTTATGGGGATGTTAAATCATTATTCAACAACAATTTTACATACTGAACTTTAACCTAACAGCATTTCTTCCCTACACTCACATGTATCTACAGTATTTGACACTTAACACTTCCCTTGGATAGTACGTCCATGTGTTAAGGTTCTCACACTGATTAATCTGATATTACACTCCGGCAAGCAGCTGTAAACTTACTATTGGTGTTCCAAATGGGACATAGCCTGCCAAAAACAAACACGCTCAATTAGTTATAAGACTGAAGCATGACAAGAACAGCAACCATTTAAATACAAACATTTGCATCAAAACACAAAAATAAAACAATGTTTTTCTTCATGCATTACATACTATCAACACAAAGTAAGCATACAATAGAGTACATGTGGAATGAGTAAGACTGAATAACTCAGTATAGCCATGCATGCAGATGTAATGACAGTGTTAGAAAGCAATACCTGACATGCGAAAAGGCATAAAGATCTTTTCCCCTGTATCAGGATGAATGATAGCCTGCATTCAGACAGATGACAACCTCAGTGGTCATAGCATGACTAGTACTGTCAAATGTGCACCGATTTGACAGTGTCAGTGTACTTTTGTCTTTCAAAAGGCAACGTGTCTGTGCCTTTTGAGGGATGACAAAGGCATTCTTCAGCATGTTTATTGCAGGTTTATCAAGTGCGATAATATGCTGAGAATGGAATGTTTCCACAAGAAAAACAATATTGACAATAAATATCTCAATAAGTTTCACTTTTCTTTATACAAAAAATATCATTTAGATATGAGAGCAAACTTTTTTTGGGAAGACATTTCAGCTTCAGTGATTTTTGCAAAAGAGAAAACAATATTTGGAAAGAAGTCTTACCTGTTTGGCTTTTTGTGCTTCCCAGAGCTTTGAACAAAGAAATCATCTTTAAGAATCTTTTGAAATATTGATATGATTTCACGATGGGTAAAACAAACAAAAATCAAGAAATGCATGTCCTCACATTCACTCATTACAATGGAAAATATAAGACACCACAGTACCAACTGTAACTGTATGACCAATGGCTTTCAAATTATATAACTCTTCCCCTCTCACCCACATCGATGCAACTGAGGTGACCTTTATCTTTTATATTTTGATATCTTTTATTTATTTTTCCTTTTTGTATTTTCATGTGCAGGACGGTTCTGTTGTGATACTCAAATTTCTTTTGGGATTGGTATTTCTTATTTTTCTATCTTCTTGTATCGTTCATGTACCTGTGAGTCAGTTACTCCAGGGGAAAGGCTACCATTCTTATAGTCATCCAGGAGCTTCACACATTCATTTAATCGACCCTAAAAAGAGGGAGAAGGAAGGAGACAATACAGTCTACATTGGACTCCCACCAAAAGCAGAGGGCTTTCCGTGCAGGGGGTCCTTTGAACAATGGCAGCCACTGGGCAAGCTTTATTGTAAGTTAAGCTTGTTTTCATTCCGACCAATTTAACTTAACAGCTGTCACTATAACAACAGATACATTTTATGATGTAATTAATGACTGTAAATGGGTGTTTCCAGGGAACAATTAAGCCTAGTGGAGACCTCCTTACCTCTGAGACAAAGAGTGTGCTGGGGTCAATGATGTCAATGAAATGCTTCAGCCTCCCCAGAAATGAGCTCTATGGAACAAAACAACAACAGTTACAGTAACAACATCCAATGACATACTGCATGACACCACCTAAATGACTGAAAGTAAGGAACTGAAGTTGAAAGCCATTTCATGTCATAAAACATTTCTTACTGTATGTCTCCTTTATAGCCTTTTTATATCGCTTTGCATCTGTCAGCACAAATCTAATAGCCACGAAAGTATAAAAGCCCAATAAATATACTTAAAAAAGAACACTGTTTTTGCACTAAGATGCACAATATGAGCTTGCAAACCAGCTATGCCCATTATATTAGTCTAAGTATAATTCGACTCTGAGGTATCCTACACTACAGACACTCTCTGTGGACGAGTACTTCCAGAGAGAACACTCGGATGTGAGAATGCCTCTATAACTCCATTCCAATTAGTCCCTCTCACTCCGGTATGGCCATTGCTCCCCCTCCTGCTCTGTCTGTGTGCCCGTGCCAACTGGAATGGGTGCCAAGAGTTAGAGAAAAAACCCAGTGGACGATGGTTGTCAAGGGTTTGTTTGTTGGCAAATGCAAGGGACCAAACATGGCAGCTTCACTCAACTCTCTCTCTTCTTCCTCTGTGAAATTAGGCCACTCGGTGAGAGCGAGATGAATTTCCCTCCAAAGGTATCAATGAATACTTGAATTTCCCCTGGGGATCAATAAAGTATCTATCTATCTATCTATGACGGCAACTCCTCGGCCTTTTGTTCACCTTTCAGTAGCTCCGTTTCTTGGTTCCTTGCTGCTCATGTCATGTGTGTTATTTTTAAACAGGTTAGCGAGCAACACAGCACAGTGGAGCATCTCAGCTTCTCTGCTGGAATGTGTGATCTGTGAGTGTGTGTGTGTGAGACAGAAAGAGAGAGAGAGAGAGAGAGAGCAGGGCGCAGATGCAAGAGAGAAGCCTTTAATTATGCATGTGTTTCAGATCCCTCGAGACTACGCAACACAGCAAGCAGTGATGCATCTGTGCAATGAGAAACACACCCCCCATTCAAGGACTGAGAAGATTTTTACTATCTAAAAGAAAGATGGGTCTCAATTTGCCCAAATTATGCCAACCTAAAACAGTATAATTCATTAGAAGGGACCATAATCCTACATTCCGGTTATCCTACATTCTGAAATTTGAATCTACAACAGACTTTCAAGTGTGTACCGGATTCTGTATTTGCAGAGCTGTAAAAGAGAAGAACCTTGCATAAATGCTGGCACAGCTGTCCTGTAGCAGTCAATGAATATTTATGATGACACCCTTTGTCCTTCTCATGCTCCTGTACATACAAATCCCATGGTAAGAGGGAGTAGGAGCTGGAACTATGAGGGTGATACACTGACCAGCAGAGGGATCCCTCATTAAGGTAATGAGTAGGCCTATTATTTCACAAAGGTATTGGTAATTCTGGACCTGATGGTGAAATAGGCCTGTCCCGATAAAAAACAACACTACACGTTCACAGAGTCTAATGTAACGCTGGTATAGCACTCGATGTGTGATGATAATATCGGCGTATTGTGATCCCATTTAGTCTATAGCCTATCTCATTAAATAACGGGGAATTTGACGTGCCCGTGACAGACTAGCGTCGCAATTTGCTTTTCTAATTATAGAAGACTCCAATAGACAGTGGCGTTTCCATGGAGTCCTTTGGCAATGGTAACCTATTAGACCAAAGTACAGTCTGCAATGGTTATATATTTAAAGATCTGAACGATATGGACAGCCGGCCCATTAATCTTACATGCTTTACAGAACTGACCCAGATTTCCAAACGTTCTAAAAGTAAAGCACAAAAAATGAGCAAGAAACACAAACAATACAATGGCATCTAGGCAAGCAAAGAACAGCGATAGTATCCAAACAGATGCTGAGTGGGTTGTCCTGCTGTTGGAGACGTTTAAGTTCTGCTACACCCTGTATCCTGAAACAACAAAATATAATTTTTGCAATATTGATAGCCTACATTTTAAGTGTCAGTAGGCAACCCAATTGCCCAATTACGCACGCAAATTTCCCTTTTTTTCCATCCCAAATTAATTGGAAATCTTTGTAATTAGTCTTTATTAAATCATCTAACTACTTTCTGAATTTAATTCACCTATACCATTAATAGGTTATGAACTTGATCAAGTAGCTTCGAGTTTTCCCAGTCCAATCAAACAAACACAATATGCTTGATGACATTCACAACGATGGTTATCATAATATAGTAGAGGTTAGGCTACACGGTTGATGTGCCAGACACATTATGCAAGGAGCGGAAGACTATCTGCAACTTCCAATCGGCAGTTGCAAACAGCAGATATCATAACACCTCAAACCTATCTGCAAAAAATAAATGTTTATCTGTACCCGAGGAAACAATGCACTTTGCATACAGAAGAAACTCATCAGAGCCTAGTTACCTGATCATATCGAGGTCTTCCCAACTGAAAAGGCGGACAAGCTGCAGGTTCCGCCATGGCAGCGACGACGAACTGTTTTTAGATAGTGATGGGTATCATGAAATGAAAAATTGAAGATTGAACTCCTGTGACAAACAGAGCAAGGAATCGCTGAGACTCTTGGGAAGTGTAGTGTTCGTTTCCAGCCACCATGTCCACATGGGGCCCACACTTGGGTTTTAGGTGGGTAACACGGGACTTCACTGTAGGCAGTGGTCTGAGCGTGTATTGTGTGTGCGGTTGAATCAGAGCCAATTTCAAGAGACTGCCCACCTCCCATTCGTCCCGTTATAGGAAAGTATAGCTGAGGAACGCTAGAGGGCGCCTGTGCTTAATGAGAGGTGACTGAAGTTGCTTGCTGGGGCTGCCTGATGGGGGGGTGGGTCGGGTTGGGTTGTCATGTTTGTGTCATTTAGATCCATCAAAAATACAGCTGTTACACATAATTGAGAGGGTGATAACGAATATGTCCACTGGATCATTTCGTGACAAATACAATTTTGAAATGTTCAATTATGGACCACATGTGCAAAACATTTATCCACCTACTTTTAGTCAAACTTCACATTCTTTACCAAGATTTATAATATATTTGAAATGTTTTTTTTTTAAATAAGCACAATTACTCAAGCAGTTTACACTTTTGGCCAAGTGAAAAATTAACCAACCCAACCGAAAATGACAGATGGCTCTATCCCTCATGCATATGCAGTATAGGAAGAAGGTGCACGATTACAGATGCTTCCCATGGTGCCTGCAGGAGAGCTGCAGGGGCTGCGGAGGCAGCATCCGTGCCAACAGGTGGAGGTCTACCGCCGTACCACAAAAGGTCACAAAAAGTCCAGCATGGAAGGGAGACCCCACCAGTCTACTGGTGCAGTAAGCAACTCCATCAGCCTATGTCAATTCCTGGGGAACCCTTGATTAGAATCAAAGGAGACCCAACAGGTAGAGCATGTTTTAAAATCCCACATTTGTAAATGTAAATAGATGTAGATAGCTATTTCCCATATAGCAAAATAACATAATATCCAATACATTTCTATCAGATGGAAGGAACAATGGTTGGTGTGTAACTGGAAGGTGCGTTCTGACACGATACACAGGTCGCATACATGTGAAGTGGTACATTTCAACAGATGCTTAAGAATTCCTTACTCATCTCATTTCAGCTCTCTGCACTGTTTTTACTCTTGTACAAAAACAAGAACTAACAGTCAATATATTATTATATTACAAAATAAAAAATATTAATATGTTTATATATATTCCTTAATAAATCATAACTAGACTACACACCAACAGGTCCTGTGTTAATACATAGTCATACGTACTTATAATAGTAAAATGGCAGTGGCCATTTTGTTTACATGTTCATTAGTCACCATTTTGTTTATTCCTTTTCTCATTTTAGCTGGTTTGGACAGTTTATTTTCTACAGTCTGGGGGGTTTGGATAATTAACAGTTGCTCAGATCAATCCACTTTGGATCTGTGAACAGCAGTTGATGGACTCCTTCACATTTTAACTGCTCACACTTCTTGTTTATGAGGTCCGACTCGCTGGTCTGAGACTAAATCCATTACGCATCTAAATTCCAATCTATGTCCCATCTTAGATAATGACACTCCTAGAGGTTGTAATTGCCTCATAAATCCTTTTTATTCACCTTCTTCCAGAGCAAATTAACTTTACTTAATGTTCCACTTGGAAACCTTATTCACATTAAAAATTAGTCATCAACTGTCTGCAACTCTGAAAGTAAAGTGGATTTTATTTTGTAAGTAAGGTGGTATATAAGCACCCTGTTAGTTGTGTACTGTATGTATCATAATGCATTCATAGCTGGTGAAATGCAATAGGGTAGCAAATGGTTCACTAGCTTTGACTTTGTTGTGCTAGCCAAGCTTTCCAAAACAAGCATTTCTCTTATTTACAGTAGCTTGGTTGACCCCTAATGTTTTTATTAAGTAGAGTTACGGCAAGCTTATAGCAACTAACTAAACTAATGGCAAAGCTTTCACATGCATGTGTGCGCTATATTCACACATTCACAAACACTGACTCACAAATCATTTTTTTTTTTCAAATCAAGCATTTGGGATTTTATTTAAAAGGTGGCCAGGATTCTGTACAGCAGTGTTGGAGTGAGACAAGCTGGGCTCAGGAGGTCCGTCTGTGACACCTGCCTCCTCTCTCCCGTGCTCTCCATACTCCTGGGGGAAGGGACATGATTTGAAAGGGGTAGGCGAAAAAAAAATAATAAGAGAGAACAAAAAGTGACAAAAAATGGAAGGAAATGAAATAGCCACAGTCGGAGCGCAGGAGAGAAAGAGAAGAGCAGAGAGGGAGAGAGGAGACTCGGGGAAGGACTGTGGTGTTCAGGGGGGCGCGAGCCGGTTTTCGCCTTGGCCTGAATGAGAGCAGTCGGTCACGGAGACAGGCAGTCCTGTGCAACTCAAACCACACACACGGAGACTCCATTCCTCCCTCCCCCCCGGGTCCTCCCCGTCTCCCCCCCCCCCATGGAATCCCCAGGTGGAATGTTCCGCTCCGCTCCGCTCTGTCTCAGAGAGGGCCGGAGTCACGGCCTCAGACGTCTCTTCTTCTCTCCTTCCTCCTCCGTCCCTCTCCCTCCCTTCCGATCCTCCTCTTTCGCTCCTGGCTGGGCATTCACTTGCTAGCCATGGTGTAGCAGCCGTGTGGGTGCCACTGCATGTCGCGGATACGACGCACGGACTGGAACTGAGGGCAGCGGGCGCCAAACTCGTTAAAGTGTCTGAAGTCGCCCTTCTCCAGCAGGAACTGGCTGCCACGGTATCCAGGGAACTGGTAGCCCACAAAGCTGCAAGCAAAAGCCAATTGGGTGGGAGGTCAGAGCTGGCTAGTGCAAACTTACACATAACTGACACATGGCTTACAGTACAGGCCACACGTGTGGATACTTATTTGCATTCTGGATTTTGCTCAGATCCACACAATTTACTTCCAGATTGCATGAAAATACTCTCACAAACATACATAATTACACAGAATGATGATTCCTTTTTTAAACACTAAGACAGATACACAATGGCCCCTTTGCGACTCAAGCAAACAATCCCATTGCCATAGGAACCGAATGTGGTCTCCAGGGCAACACTTACGTTCCACAGCTGACGATGATGCTGCCGACTCTGTCGGTGAAGCCGTAGGAGGAGAGACTGGGGACGTCATCGTCCATGATCTCCATCTTGCGGCCCTTGAACTCTCCGACCTCATACAGACAGATCTTGTGTTTCTCAGGGTCCTGATGAAGGCACAAGAAACAGGAGAGAAGGTGTCGGGTCAGTCAGGGCCACTATTTCCTCTCGTCATTAAGATATTAGTTAGACAAAAAAACATGTCTCTGTTTGTCTGTTTTCAGCTTGGAGCCCTGTGTGTAAGATGAAGGATGAAAACAGATTCCCAAACCTGCTGTTCTGCAAGTCTGTGTCACTTTGGATAAAAGTGTTTGCTAAATACCAGTCAACTTTAACTTTTAAGTGGAGCAAGATGGCAGGGAGAAGAAGTTGGTGCAAGACAGAAAGAAATAAAGAAAAAGAAAGAAAGAAAGAAAGAAAGAAAGAAAGAAAGAGAGCAAACCATCCGGATGATAGAGGCGTTTCCTCACCATTCTGATGGGTCTGAAGGACAGCAGGTAGTCGTTCTTCTGGCAGTTGCTCCAGGAGTCCCAGCGGGGGTACTCTCCCTTCTCCAGAATGTACATCTCGCCACAGAAGTTCATCTGCTCGAAGCCCACGTAACTACACAGGGACAACGCAGATGTGAGACCACTTTCACACACACACACACACACACACACACTCACAACTATACAGACACTTGACAACTTTTTGTACTGGTCAAATACAAACAAATATGCTACAAAATAGTACTTTAAAATGGAGTCGTACTTACGGACCACACTCCACGCGTAGTGAGCGCACTCTGTCCATGCCCATGTCACACACGTTCATGCACTCGGCGGTGATCTCGATCATGCGACCCTGGAAGTTCTCCTGGTCAAACACGTACATCTGAGAGGAAGACATTAGAATTATTAAGTGTGTACTGTATGTGGCTTCATACAAACCAAAGAAGCATGACAACATTTACACCATATCCAGTGTAAGTATGAATATTCCCTGTCTGAAAAAAAGCAACAGTTGACCAAAGTGCTATACGATGAAACAGGGAGAACCTACAAGACTGTAAGTGTGTGTGTAGGAGTGTGTGACTGTCCATGTGTGTGTGTGTGTGTGTGTGTGTGTGTTTACCTTGTAGTTCATCATGCCCATCTCGGAGGTCTTGCTCTGGGCTGCCTTCCCGTCGGTCTGGGAGGCAGTTTTAGACTTATCGGAAGACATGATGCCTGAGGGGAAAAGAGAGAGAGAGAAAGAGAGAGAGAGAAGGAAGAAAGGAGAGAGAGGGAAATATATATAAAGAGAGAGACCGGGAGAATGAGGGCGTTTAATACACAGTTAACTACACAGGAGATACAGAGATGGGAAAACTGAGGGGAAAAAGAGCAACTATGGTGCAGAACTTTGGTTTACTGCCTCCAGTGCTCTTGGTGAGTATTCGTGGTGGACAGGGGGGTGTATTAGACAGTAATGTGAATAAAGTGATTTTTAAAAAGATATATTTGAGTGTGAAAGTGAGGATTTATGAAAGCGGGAAACTACTCTCGCAGTAGAGCTGATGTTAGCTGTACTAATGAGGCTGGCCAGTGAGCCTGTGTCTCTGTGTGTGTTATGTGTGTGTTTCTGTGTGTGTGCTATGTGTGTGTTTCTGTGTGATTTGGATGTGCTGTGTGACCTTACCTGTGTGCTCGGTGACGGTGTCCACTCTGAGAGTGTGTGTGTGCTGGGGCTCGTGCCCTGCTTTTATAGTCTGGCGCAGGGAGGAGCTGGATCACGCCGCCACAAAGAGACCTGCTGACCGCACAGCTGTCCGCCTGCCAGAGAATAGAAACACAACATCATCAGAGGCTGAGGGGAACAGAGAGAGAGAGAGAGAGAGAGAGAGAGACACAGAGAGTAGGGAAGGAGAGGGAGAGAGAAAGAGACAGAGTAGGGAAGGAGAGGGAGAAAGAGAGAGAGAGAGAGAATGAATGGGTGGTCAATATACCACTCAGACTCACAAATGTTAAATGAAGTAAAGTCACATGACTAAGTGTGGCACACACCCAGGGTGTTAGTGCCCTTTTGTGGAGTGTTTGTGTGTCTCTTATTGTTTTCCAACACTGCTCTAGAACACACCCGCATACACACGACCCCCCCCCCCCCCCCCACACACACACACTGAGCGAGCTGAGGTTAATCCCGGTGACACTGTGTTTTGCACGGGTCAGCAGTTCAACTAAAGTCACTGTCTTTGTACCTCCCCTGGCCCATTCAGAAATAACGGCCCGCTTTGGAAACCTCTGTGGAGCCACATAAGTATGTGCTGACCTGGCGTACCCCTCAGTGGCGGAGTGTGTCCCGGGAGCGCGCAAAACAAGTTGGCTGGAAAGAAGAGAAATGGGGTGTCACGCGCCGCTCCGACCCCCATGCACGCCTCCTGCACGGGACACCCGGAGCCGCGCGGCCGGCGGCAGTTGATATAAAACCGAAGCGCCAGGTCCTCTCAAAGCTCCACGCGAGACAGGCGTTCAGGCGCGTGCCACTTCCAAGTTCTGCGAGTCAGTGACGGCCAGTACGGTAAGGTGCCAAACACTCGACTTTACCTTCTCCACCAAAACACCTAACCGGATAGTCGCGGATATTCACTGACTGACACAAAACCAATAATGGAATTGGTGTTTCTACACAAATGAAATCACTCAATGGCCGCCACAATTCACAGCAAATCAGAAAGTTTTGTAAACCTTAACAAAAAATATATATTTGATTATCCTAACTGTGTCAGATCAGTATTGACTTTAACTACAACAACCAAAATGAACAATATTTAATTTTTGGTTGTTTAACTATAACAACCAATAATTAACAATGTTTAACAAATTCATATAGTCTACTAACCAGAGCAGACCTGATTAAGAGGGACTTTTCTGAAAGTGTATCTATGGTGAGGAGTTTTGCAATGGCAGTAGAGAGAGACAAGGGATACACAGATGGATGGAGGACAAGCACATAGGTCCAAACGTATATAGCAAGACAGAAAATCTTCATGGAGAAAGTAATAATAATAATAATAATAATTATTATTATTATTATTATTTGTATAGTATGTTTTCAAAAACCAAGATACAAAGTGCTGTGTAATGGCCAGTGACATGCTGTCATACATTTTGAGCTGGTGTAGGACTACTATACTAGTCCTTGTTCAATAGTACTCCATGCCCCATGGTCCCTCACTCACTCGTTCTCTCTCTTAGGTTAAAAGATGTACAGATTCACTCGTTCGTCGATGATGCAGCCAATGAT
Source organism: Alosa sapidissima (assembly GCF_018492685.1). Lineage (NCBI taxonomy): Eukaryota > Metazoa > Chordata > Actinopteri > Clupeiformes > Clupeidae > Alosa > Alosa sapidissima. Next base: position 26,052,040 of record NC_055976.1, on the reverse strand, counting down.
GCACTCCGGCATGGGCATGGCCCCCTTTTTCAAGGTAACATACTAAGTGCACAGGCGTTAGTTCATCCAGAGGAAGTCGTGCTGCTCACAGGAACAGACACACTCACGGTTTTGGTCTCTCACTCGCTGTCTCGTCACAGGTGACCGTGTTCGAGCAGGAGCACTTCCAGGGCAAGTGTCAGGAGTTCACCTCGGAATGCTGCAACATCCAGGACTGTGGCTTCGACAACATCCGCTCCATCCGCGTGGAGTGTGGAGCGTGAGTATAGTCTGTGTGAAAGAGGAATAAGGAAATGCAATTGTGTCCATGTGTATTTACAGTATGTTTGGAAGTGTATGTGTGTGTGTGTGTTTCGATACTGTGTGTGCAATTGTGCATGAGTTGGGTTGTGTGTGTGTGTGTACATATATTGTATTGTAAGTATATACTATTGATCCATGTGTTGTAAGTATATACACAAGATATTCTTAGTCTCAAACTAGCAGTCTTTGTGGAACGAATGTATACTATATTATATTCGTCATGTATTAGAGAGACAGAAGGTGTAAATTCTTCAATTGTCTGAGATTTGATTGGATTAACACCTCCATTTCAATTCCTTGTGTGTCCCCGTGTTTGTTTCTGTGTGTGTGTGTGTTTGTGTGCAGCTGGGTGGGTTATGAGCACCACGACTTCGAGGGCCAGCAGTTTATCCTGGAGAGGGGTGAGTACCCTCACTGGGACGCCTACAGCGGAAACCTGTCCTACCACATAGAGAGGCTCATGTCCTTCAGACCCATCTACTGCGCTGTAAGTACTAGCATGTGTCTGGAGTACTAGCATGTGTCTGGAGTACTAGCATGTGTCTGAGGTACTAGCATGTGTATGGAGGGCTAGCATGTGTCTGGAGTACAAGCATGTGTCTGGAGTACTACATATGTCTGGAGGGCTAGCATGTGTCTGGAGTACTACATATGTCTGGAGGGCTAGCATGTGTCTGGAGTACTAGCATATGTCTGGAGTGTTAGCATGTGTCTGGAATCTGTGGCTGTACCAAATGTGCAAAGCATGTTAAAGTCTAAGAGGATTTTAGACCATTTGTCCAACTCTGAGCCCATATTTATGTGTTCTTCAAAACGTATAGTGTGCTATTTATTCTGTGGTGATGATGAAGTGTGTGCAAGTCTCTGACTTCCTGCCGTATTTTAGGTTTGGCATTTGTCTTTTCAGTTAAATAATGTGTACATTCTTTCTCAGACTAACAGGCCTAACGGGGTAGTAGTAGTATGCTCTGTAGCAGTAATCTCTGCACATGAGTGTGTGTGTGTGTGTGTGTGTGTGTTTATGAATACTTACTTACCTCTCTCTCTCTCATTCTCTCTCTGTCTCCCAGTCTCACCAGAGCAGTCGCATGATGATCTTTGAGAAGGAGAACTTCCTGGGTCGCAGCGTGGAGATCTGTGATGACTACCCCTCTCTCCAGGCCATGGGCTGGTGTGGAACTGAGGTCGGCTCCATGCACGTGCAGTGTGGCGCGTAAGTCTGAATCAGCTCACATACACACACTCCCCCTCTGTCCTTATAGAATGTATGTGAAAATGTAAAATCAATTGTAATGTCACAATTTTGACTATGTTTTCAGTTTCCTAATTTAACTCAATTGCAGAATATTTGTTTTCATGCTAAAAATAGCAAGCTGCCATATAGTTCAGAATACGAGTAAGTTTGGTGTTAGAGTTGCTCATTTAAGACATCACAAAAATATAGCATATTCTTACAAATGAATAAACACAGTTACAGCTCACAGTTACTACACAGACAGTCCAAGCCCTTTAGGAACATGGGAGTGTTAGAGCCAGGTGAGTTACAGCTACAACCTGTGGCACAGCAGATCTACCAACACAGACTTCATGCCCCCCGACCTTTCTCCTCAAAATTCAGTACTCATGAACACTCCTTCTATTTATCTCCCTTTCCATCCCACACACACACACACACACGCCCTTGTGTTCTGTCCCTCTGCAGGTTTGTGTGTTACGAGTTCTCTGGCTACAGAGGCAGACAGTACATCATGGAGTGTGAGAGACACAGTGGAGACTACCAGCACTGGAGGAACTGGGGCTCTCACAGTCAGACCCCCCAGATCCAGTCTATCCGCAGAATCCAGCATTAAGGACCTCGTAACGCCCGCAAACCCTCCCAGCACCACCGAGACCGCCACACACACATACACAACACAGACACACACACACACTTATTCAGCTACTCCAAGCCAGTGTCTTTTTACTCCTAGCAGAGAAAAGAAACCACCTTCATTCACACCTGCATTTCTATACTGTTTAAGACGTCTGGAACTGACTAACTTTGCCCCGCGCGCACACTCGCGACTGAGCCACTCCGACAGAGGGTTCCATCCAATCGGCACAGACTAGACCACACCCCCCCTATGTGTGATTTGTCAAGGGGTGGAGGCGTGGCAGTGGAGACCCATCCTTCTGCTGGTCCAGTTTAGGTGTGCAGGGGGATGAGATCATCATGAAGCTAAAAATAATATGGAAAAAATAAACTTATGTGCACTTCAGTACCTCACCTCTGTGTTATTATTAAGTGTGTGTGTGGAGGTATGTGTGTGTGAGTGCATGTGAGTGTATGTGTGTGTGGGTGCAGGTGTGAGCTTGTGTGTCTGGTTGTAAATGTTGTGGTGGTGTCCTGTGTTTTACCTTGTCAGCGGTCTTAAAAGTGTTTGACCATTCTGTAAGTGATAATACATCCAGCGACCATAGAGAGTATAGTTCATTACTTGGTAGAAATATAAATAAATAGATTTGCATTAAATTAAGTGTGTTGTCATCTATAATAGTGACTGAGAAATGGATAATTTCCTACATGTAGTAGCTAATAATATCCACTAGATGGAGGTAAACCATTACTCAATGAGAAGCAACAAGTGGCTTGTTTACACTGGTGTCAAAACAGTAATCTGATGACATCTAATCACACATATGTTGCATGTGCAGTATAACTACGTTTTAGCTTTTTTAAGTTAGAATAAACATTGTCTAAAATAAAACGCATAATAACTCCTTGTACAGCCTATATTACAGACCTAAGCTGGTCTGCTTGATGCAGGGTAGGTCAGTAGGCTACAAAGACCTACAGTATACAAAACCAACAGATTTTATGTTATGAACTTAAATGGTCTTGCATTGGTTAAGTAAGGGATAATGGCCGCCGAGGTGTCCTGTTATACGGAATTAATGGACAAGGGCGAGGGGCAAAAAACTCCGCCCGAGTCCATTAATTCCGTATAACTGGACACACCTCGAAGGCCGTTATCCCGCTTATCACCCGGTTGCCACTGTAAAGCAAAGGAAACACACGGTTCTGTTTAAATAGAAGCTCACTAGTTCAGCTTGTTGTATAACTTTCGTTGGCCCAGTTAGCTTGTTTACAGTTGATTCCACTGTTGCGAAGCCTGCAACCAAAGATTCTAGTGCGCTGCAACCGTCGTCCTACTATGGTTGTTATAGTTACCATTCCTAAGCATTGATATGGAACGGTGTCCTGTTATTCAGAATGAATAGCCACCCCACCAGCCAATCAGAAAAGAGTATTTCTTCTCTCCGGGTGATAAGTTACCTTTTCTGTAACACATCAGCCTGCTATTACTTGCCATTCCAAACATGAGAGAGATGACCCTTCTGTTTTATGACACCCATTCTGTTGGACAGAACAGCTCAGAGGTCCTTAAATAATTCAGAGGAAAAACTTACAGTAGGTGTTCTGCTGTAGCCTACTGGGGCCAAGGCACTCCAGCATCAATGCCAATTGTCCTTTTAAAATGGACACCAGAAAGTCTGAAGGAGAATCCTGGCTGTTTATAAAAAGCAAGTTAGGTTAAAAAAAAAATAAGTATCATAAAAACACATACACCTGTGCATTAAAAGAAACATTTTAATTTGAACCTTAACAAAACAACAAAAACATTAACACTACTCAACTGAACCCAAAATCTCAATCTGAACTCCTGCTGATCCACCTTTGACCTCTGGTGGAGTGTCATGACCTTTGACCTAAGCCACAGAACGTTTTCTTTCCTGTGCACTGCACAGTCTCCATCAAACTTAAGGGTGCTCCTACAGGGTCACAGCGCCCCCCTGTGGACTGGTCCTGCCCAGCCGTCCAGCGAGTCGATTGGCCGGGGCGGTTGAGGGGCTGAGGTGGGCCTCTGTGTCTGGTTCGCCTTGGCACGGGGACTGAGGCCTGGGGGGCAGAGGGGGCCGTGGGGACGTCTCAGCGCTCTCCCTCCCCCACACTTCTTCATCCTCCTCCTCTTCATCCTCCTCCTCCTCCTCCTCCTCTTCATCCTCCTCCTCCTCCTCCTCCTCCTCTCTCTTCCGCTTCCCGAGCAACTTTAGTCGCAGTATTTTCATGTTCTTCCCCGGCTGCCGGCGCTTGGGGTCGGGAACGTCCGGCCCCATGCTGCTGCTGGAAGCCCACTCGCTGGTGGCGGACTTCCGCAAAAGTTTGGCCTGATTCCTGGTCATCCTCCGCTCCTCGAACATCTCCGCCCGCAGGCTGATCTCCGCTAGGATCCTCTTCTGGCCGCTGCCTTCCATCTTGCGGTCGGCGGGATCGCAGTGGCGGCGCCACGGGGTGGCGGACAGGTGCATGGTGCGCGTCAGCCGCGGTGCCCTCCGGCGAGGAGTGCGCATGTGTGTGTGTGCCGGCGCAGCGTCTCTCGCCTCCTCTCTGCTGCACTGCTGCAGATCCTTGATGATGGTGTACGGCCGCATGCTCGACGGCTGCTCCAGCGACAGCAGCAGGTGATCCAACATGTCGCTGACCTCCCCATCCGGCTGCTGCTGCTGCTGCTGCTGCTGCTGGGAGCTTCTGGCCTCGGCGTTGTTTCCAGACGGGCAGAGAATTCTGGGAGTTGAAGTGTTTGTTTCTCCAGCACCGCTAGGCTGGTTGAGCTCGAACAGGAGTTGTTCCAGTAAGGACCTGGGTGGAGTAGAGGGGGGCAGGGGCAGGGTTTGCAGCATGAACGGAGTCTGGGGCAGGCAGGGAAGGGTGGGGGTCAAAGTGCCACTGTCGGGGGGAGGCAGGCGAGCAACGAGAGGGGGTGGCCGGACCCGAGGTCGCCCTCTCGGCTTTTTGATGACAGGGACTTTGTCCTGTGATGAACAACACATAACATATGTTATTATACGGCTCTTCACAATGCAAGTAGAATGCTCCATTGACTTGAATGGGATTTCCGAAAGTTCTAGCGGTCATTATTTCTTGGGAAAGGACCTCTGAAAACAAGAATGACCGCTGTCAATGGCAACGGAGTTTGTGCTTGGAACTTTATTCAAAAGTGAAAGCAGACGGTTGATCAGCTGTGTTCTAAAGAATGTTTGATTCAAGTTCAGCGTGTGTTGAACTATTTGTTTCTCAGCAAAAGCCACGACGAAACGGTAACAAATAAGTGTAAAGAGACATATCATGGAGTTTATTTTTTCGTTTTGGCAAGTAGCCGTATAATAAGCAGGATAATGTATAAAACTCCGGTCATTATGGGAAAATAAGTCCATTTAGGGCGAAACAAGACCCCTCCGCTGGCGCGTCGGGGTCCGGTTTGCCCTCTCGGGACTTATTTTCCCCATAATGACCGGCGATTTATACATTATCCCTTACATATGACAACACATAACAATCTCAATCCACACAGATACACAATGAAACATGCACAATATATATCATCCACACTCAAACTCACACAAATACATAAACACACACTCAAACTCACACAAATACACACAATTAGTAGACAAGTGTTCAAATACAAAGTGGAAAAGCTAAAAGGTGTGGAATCAACATACAATAAGCACTTGACCACCAGTGGTTACATTTGAATGTAATCTTAGTTTAAAGATGGATGTCTAAGACAAGAATTCATTAACTCAACAGCTGTTGCCAAAAGTACACTTTCATTCACACACACACACACACACACACATACATACACAGACACACACACATACACACATGCGTGTGCACACACTCACACACACACACACACACATACACACATGCGTGCGCACACACTCACACACACACACACACATACACACACACACACATACGCACATGCGTGCGCACACAATCACACACACAAACACACATACACACACACAGACACACACACACACACACACACACACAGACATATGTGAGCACACACACTCACACACACACATACACACACACACACTCACACACACACAGATTGACCGCATACCTGATTCTGCTCTGTCCCTTTCCCTTTCGCACTGTTCTGCCTGACGCACGATCTGGGCCGGGTCTTCTTCCTGGTCGGCAGATGCAGGGACCGTCCGATGCGTCCCCCTCCGACCCCCCTCCAGGTGAGGACCACGGGGCATCCCTCTCTCAGCGGGAAACGCCGTTCCACCTTCTCGATGGCCTGCCTGTCCTCGTCCCCTTTGTCCGTTTCCCCCTTCAGTCGCCTGGCTCTCTCGCCCTGTCGCTTCTCTGCCCGCCTCGCCCTCCGCGGGCCTCTCAGCGCCCGCCGGCCTCGTCTCCCGCGCCCCGCCGAGTCCAGGAAGTAGCTGATGAATTCTGGGATGTTCCCTTCGAACTGCTCAAAACCCTCCACCAAACCCGCTTCGCCGCCGTCGCCTTTGGAACCCCCCGCGCGAAGTCTCTCCGTTTCGTTTGGCTGCTCCTCTTGAGGCAGGAGGAGGAGGGCGGGGCAGGTGTCGGGGGCTCCAATAGCTGATTGGCTGAACAGCTGACACACCGTGACGTCATCAAGCGTGGACGACATTGCCCCAGCAGCGGTGACATCATCAGGGAGGGACATGAGAGAGTGTTCGACAGTAGACGCTTGAAAGCAGCCGTCCGTAACCCACGGAAACTGACTCATGTGGCCAACCGGAGGCACGTCAGACTGGAACTCCGTCGAGCTCAGCCTCTCATACATGAACTGGGAGGAAGTGATGTCAGAGTGAGTCTGCGTGTCCGTCTCCGCTGCGCGTCTTCCTCCGTCAGTCTGTGTCACATCGAACTGCGTCTCCGCATCCTTACACTCCCTTCTATCAGTTCCCTTCTTCCCCCCCCCCTCTTTAGGTCCTCTTGTCTTCCCGAAGGCCCCGTCCTGCAGCGGTTCCCTATCCTCTCCTGCTTCCCACTCTCCCTGCTCTTCCTCCACCTTCTCCGGAGGGAGCGTGATGCCCAGTTTGTCAGCGGCCTTCTGCAGGTCTGTCCTCTCGCCCTCCACTGTGCCCGTATACAGCACCCTGACCAGCCTGAGCAGCGTGTAGGCCTCGACAGCCTGGAGCTCGATTACTCTACTCTTCCCGTTGGGGAGGGCTGGGAGAGTGGACAGAAACTCGCAGAGCCGAGGGCTGAAGGCCGACAGCACACAGCCGTGGACAGGCACTGAGATATCTGTAGGAGAACAAGGGGGCACAGTTGGCAGTCGCAAGCTGGGTTTAACTGGGATTCAACTCATGAAAATTTGTTTAAAAGAAAGTGCGGATAGCCTGCGTTTCCATCCACTGTGTTATGCAAATTAAAAATTAAAAACATTCTACTAATCAAGGGAATAGCTCTGATCAGCTGTGGGATCAAAGCGTAAGGTGGTCAGGGCAATGTTTACAGACAAAAATGTAGGTAAATGTATCAAAGGGCAATATATGTGAATTTTGATGTGAATTTTAGGGTTTTAAAGTAAAAGGGAAATGCCAGTGATTTTTCAGGTAGATATCCGTTTTTTTTTTTTTTTAAAAACAACAAAAATCTGTTTCACCTGACCTACACTGTAGCTCAAGTTGCTGCAGTCAATAGCTAAAGTAGCCAGGCAGCTATAGCACTACACTCTGGGGGCGTGTTCATGAGCCCCCATGTTCATGCCCCCAGAGTGTTGTTCTTTTCCCTACCGACATTACTCTGTGACCTTGAGAATCGGAGATCTATGTGAAAAACCACCAGAATTCCCCTTTAAGAGCTTTCAATGAGTCATCATCATCTCTCAATCGTCTTCAAATCATCTACTAAGCCTGAATGCAGACAGTGTGTAGATGCCTACAGAGGAAATGAGAGCAGAGCAGAGTGATTAAGGGAGTGGGTGTACCATTGAACTGGAGTTGTACAAGTGCACACACAGAACAGAACATGAGAGACTGACAGAGAGACAGAGAGAGAGAGAGAGAGAGAGAGAGAGAGAGAGAGAGAGAGAGAGAGAAGATAGAATGAGCACATTTAAAATCCAAACCATGTAGGCTATGATATATGTGAGAAACAACTATCATTATCATCCAGTTTTACCATTTATTACACTACAGTAACATGTCTGTTCATGTGTAAAATTTTAGAAACAAGAGTGAGAATCCTAGCCATCCCTGTATGTGTGTGTGTGTGTGTGTGAGAGAGAAAGAGTTAATATCAAGTGTCTGTATACATTAACGGGCCTACCCTGTGTCTGCAGGACTGTATCACAGAACTGAGCTCTGTGCTGTTGCCTCTGCAGCCCCTTCATCAACAGCTGTTCAAACATCCCCATCTGGTGGAGAGAGAGAGATGGAGGATGACTGTGTGAGTGCAGGTGTGTGTGTGTGTGTGTGTCACTGCGATGGGCAGGGACAGAAGAAAGAGGACTAGCTTGATAGAGAGGCAAGCAATAATTAATCAGTCTTGGGGTGATGTGCAGTGCTTTTTACTTGAGACCCCTCTGATGCCAGTCTGAAAGAGGGCTTCTGTTCAACCGGACACACATCACATGATAAGAAGATTTAGACTTTCTAAATAGGCACATACATGTAAGTCATCTTAATTTTTTGCCAGTTATGAAGTGATGATATTCAATCTGATTTTGACGATTCTAACCATACCATGCTAGCACTTCAACAAGAACTTAGGCTACTTTTCATGATCAAACTGACTAATTGAACTGAATAACAATGGACTGCTCAGGATCCATCAATCTGTGAAATTAACATCGAATGACCAGGTAGTATATTTATATGACCACCACACTGGCTTAGGCTTACAGAACTTTTACTTATAATGCTATAAAGCGGCAACAAGCAAGAAGCATGTTCTACTACATAGCTTAGGCTAGCTATCTACATGTGCATAAGTTTGCTTAGCCTGTATATTTTCTTACCGATAATTCAGTAAATACGATGTCCTCCTCCAGACTTGACTATAACCGGGTGGTTTACTTAAATTTTCAACTTAATCTGAACCTTGAGTGACCTTTGTTTTGCCTTGCAGTGTTTCGCTTATCATCGCAGGTGTCCTAACATCTCCACTCCAGCTGTAACGTTACACTTGTCCCATGGCTTTGCTTGCCACGCTTGCCGCGCTATCAGTTTATTTGGTCTGTCTCAAACAACACGAAGAGCCCAAACGAAATGCATAAAACGTTCAAATACATCAAAAAGTTCCACATGTAGCACTGAATAAATGAACGAATGAAAACGCAATACATAAATAAACAAATAAATAAATAATTGCAAAAGGTTCATGCAAACTTGTATGTAAACTTCAGAGTGTAAAATCACATGTAGTCTAGTGTAATAGGCCTATTAGTCTGGCAGCTGCCATTGAATTGGACTAGGTTCACAACCTTTTTGGGGCTAAAGCACACCAAATGTCAAACCAAAACGCCAAAGCAGTAACTTATAGTTACGTCACACACATTATCATAGGCTATTTGAGCATCACTTTGTCTCACAAAACACGTAAGAACCCCTGGACACGTAAGAAACCCTAGATTAGATGTCCAGGGACCAGTTTTTCAAAAGTAGGCCTAGGCTACTACGGATTGAATCAAATCTGGTAAATGGGTTTAAAAAGCGAAAGAGGGATTCCGAAATAAAATCAGATCATGTAATCAGATTTTAGGCTACATTTGATCTGGATCAAACCTGTCCTTGGTTTGGGATCTATTTGATCAAAATAAAAAACAAGATTATCCTGATCCCATTAGAATTGTGGATTCAGTTGTGATTTTTCGATCTTAACCCATTTAAGCCCCATTTTTTTCCAGACATGCAAATATACAAATCATGTAGTATTAGCAACCCTTTGAAATAATCAATAATTATTATTATTTATTTTTTTTAAATGTAGAAAAGTAGATGAAAAAGTGTGTTTTATTACCGGTCACAATTGTGACTGGTGGAATAATATTCATATTCTCAACTAAAGGTTGCTCAAATTGTTTTGTGTTTTTTTGTTGTTGTTGTTGTTGTTAAAATAAGGGTATTCTGACAGCAATCACTGATCAGGAACTTGGGACTTTCCACACTGATATAAACACTGAGACCAATGGCAAAAATATGTACAGTACATTGTTTATTTATTGCGTCTCTGACCAGGAGTTTCTATGTCTGTGCGTGCGAGTGTGTGTGTGTGTGTGTGTGTGTGTGTGTGTGTGTGTGTGTGTGCGCGCGTGTGTGTATGTGTGTATCTGCAGGTGGGTGTGAGAGCAGTGAGCAAAGAGCATGCATGCCGTGTGCAATGTGAAGTCCCTTTGAGTGTGTATGTGTGAGTGTGGGTGTGTGAGTGAGTGAGTGAGAGAGTGTGTATATCTGAGTATGTGTGTGTGTCTGTGTGTTTCTGTATGTATATGTGTGTGTGTGTGTGTATACAGTAGGTAGGTAAGATACAACAAGAATTGTGTTTGTATAAAAATATGTGTGCATCTAGATACAACATTTTATCCGATTGGTCACAATGTTTACTCATTCTGCAAACAGAATAATTACAAATGTATATATCATAACTAGACAACTTAAAGAGCATGTGTACAAACAATCTTCCTATGTTTATTTTAACATACTTTAATAACCTTTTATTCAGGAGCTTTGAGACAGCCATCCTCTTTTCAAGGTGCAATCAAGAAGGTAAACAGCTCTGGACATGTGACAATTTACTCAAAACATTTGACATTGCACACATTTCATTGAAACACTCTATTATTTCAGTATACTGAAAGAGTATTGGGAAATTCCCCAGTAACAGTTTTAGAGGCTTATAAATATTTGTCCCATTTATGACTAATGGGTTGAAAAAACGAATGATCACAAAATCAATGTTTTCAGGTGATATGTATTCATATTAACGATTGAAACAGTCATTTTTTTACTATTGGACAGTGATTTTTTGGGTACTTAACAAAAATAACATAAGGAATGCAAAATGTTTCTGTTTATTACAGTGTTTCTGTTTCTTCAAATTAAAACAAACAATGGCAATTTGTGGCAAGTGGTATTTAAGATGTAACTTCTTTGCTTACCCAGTAGGCTACACTGTTGGCTCCATTTAAAGCTCTGTTAAACAGGATTTGGTAATCCTGAAATTCGTTATTTACATCACAGTGATCCAATCCAATGTTCCTTTAAAAAACTGGCATAAAAGTAAAATGGATCAGGTGATCCTGTATAGCAAAACATGGGATTTTCAATTAATAATTTTGTTCCAGATTACATTTTTTGAACTGGGCCCAGGAGACATACAGTAGCACCATGTCTCATTTCGGAAAATCACATGGTGCACAGCTGCTTCAGTTAGGCCTACATGTATAGCCTACCCAAACTGATTGTCAGAGGGGCAAATCATTCTCAGTCACTTCTCTTTCAGCAGCTTGCCTTAATGATGGTGTGAATTCTAAAATAAATGTTGTATGCCTATACTGTAAGTGAATTTAGCCTATTTGACCAACAATAATAATAATTAAAAACTAGAAATGTAATGCCAGAGGAATTACAGTAGTGGATGGAAAGCTGCTGGCTTAATGTTGGTGGGTGTTTCCTGAAAAAAAAAACATTGAATCACTTAATCTTTGGGTTCATACAAACCCTCGTACCAAAAAAACCTTGTGTGTCAAGGCGTTCTTGAGATATAACACTTAAAGGGTTTTTGAACTTGACCTTTGACCTCCAACATCAATTCACTGTGCTGTGACTTTTGACACACGGGAAACACTTAAACAGGATGTGTAGTTTTAGGGAGTGCCAGATTGTATGCATTAGAAGCTGAGACAGTTGGATTCACAGGTGACACCTGTGCCAGTGTTCTGATTAGCCCAGGAACTACTCTGGGAGCTTATCACCCGGAGAGATGAAATACTCTTTTCTGATTGGCTGGTGGGGTGGCTATTAATTCTGAATAACAGGACACCGTTCCATGTCAATGCTTATGAATGGTAACTATAACAACCATAGTAGGACGACGGTTGCAGGCTTCAACAATGGAATCAACTGTAAACAAGCTGTCCATGCTATCGCTGTTATAGGGCCAACGAAAGTTGTACAACAAGCTAAACGGAACCGCGTGTTTCCTTTGCTTTACAGTGGCAACCGGGTGATCCAGTTATTCGGAATTAATGGACTCGGGCGGACGCTGCGCGTCGGGGAGTTTTTTGCCCCTCGCCCTCGTCCATTAATTCTGTATAACAGGACACCTCAGCGGCCGTTATCCCTTACTTATTATACGGCTCTTCACAATGCTAGTAAACGATCCATTGACTTGAATGGGATTTCCCAAAGTTCTAGCGGTAAAATTAATTAATGTAATTACCGCTGCAAACATATAATTACCGCTGTCAATGGCAACGGGTTTTGTGCTTCTGATACGTCTTTCATATCACTACGCAAGGACTGGAACTTCATTCAAACGTAAAAGCAGACGGTTGATCAGCTGTGTTCTAAAGAATGTTTGAATCAAGTTCAGCAGCGTGTGTTGTTGCGAACTATTTGTTTCTCAGCAAATGCCACGATGAACGGTAACAAATAGGCTAGGCTATGTAGGCTAAAGTCATATCGTGGGGAGTTTATTATTTAGTTTTGGCAAGTAGCCGTATAATAAGCGGGATAATGTATAGAACGCCGGTCATTATGGGAAAATAAGTCCCTTCAGGGCGAAACAAGACCCTTCCGCTGGCGCGTCGGGGTCCGGTTCGCCCTGTCGGGACTTCGTTTCCCAATAATGACTGGCGTTCTATACATTATCCCTTACTTAACGAGCGCAGCTGGCTTTAGGCCATTATGACATCACAGCCATTCAAGTCTATGGGGGAAAAAATAGCTTTTTAACATTTTTAATCCCCTATTTCTCAAAAAGTATAAACTTTTAAAAAAATCTGAAATAATAACTCTCTTGCCCCACTCCAGACCTTCATAACAGTTATTTCAACATGTCTGTATGTTAAGCGGTTAGAGTTGCATTCATTCTTGAAAAGGTAAAAAGAAAAGGTTATAATCATAAGAAGAAGAAGCCAGGAGATTTCAAGATAGTGGATTCCATCCACTATAAAAACATCTAGAATAGGTCTGGTCTACATCAGTGTTTAATGTCTAAACTGTTGAGATGTGTGAGATTTACGACAGAAAGAACTGAAAGATGTAGGCTACACATGGGCTGCTCTGTTATTTCTGTGAAGTCTCCATCTCTTGGTAGCCATTGATGTCAACCCACCAAACTTTGATAAAACTCTAAATGCAGGTGCATGCAACACCCTAACAGAACGGCTGTAGCTTTCACAGCTCCCACCACAGTGATTCCCCCCCGTTTCACACTATACTGGTCCTTGTGTCTCTGCTGACAGATATTTAGAAGAAATGTTAAACTGTCCCCGACTCTAGTCTTAAGACTCTTTGATCAGACATTTAGTCTGATCGCAAATTGAGAACTCGAGATGTAGACTGTACTTTGTACTGGTTTTGGTGTTTAACGGCATAACGCATGGTAAGTAGCTTACGGTGGTATGAAGACGTTGATGATGGCAACTGTTCCTTTTTTTATTTGACCTTTACTGGGACACATAATGTTGTCAAACTAAGGTCCTTTAGCATAGGCTAAAGTTATTGGTTGGGTGGAGCAGGGCTACACGATATTTTCCAGTTTTCACAATGTATCAACTTTTGTTCATCCCAGTGTTATAATTCAAGTGCCCTGCATTTCATTATAGTCATACTTGTATCAAGTACATCTTCTGCATGGTAAACTTACTGTGTGGGCAGACTCTGTCAGCCATGGGAGGTTTGGATTATCCCAGCGGATTGTTCCACAGTATGTGTAAATTAGAAATGTGTCATCAATGTGTCAAGGATTGTTCCAGTGCACCTATGCAGCTATAGTGGAGGTGTGTGTGTGTGGGGGGGGGGGGGGGCGCTACCACAGAAACAGAAAATTCTCGGTCCAGCAGCATGTGTCCAAATTTCAATCTTAACCGTTCGATTTAATCAGAAACAATCTGAAAACAGGGCTTTAAGTGTAAAATACAGAACTTGTCCTTTAAGTGCATATGCAAACATTGTATCTTACTCCTTTATGACCTTAGAGAGTCATCGCATGACTGTCTCAGGCCCTTTTTGGTACTTTGGTCAGTGTAAACTGTATTTTAAATATGTGTTATACATTTTACTTGCTTACTTACTTACTTACTATAACCTAAGGTCTAGAGAAGGTGTCTTGCATGACTGCCTTAGACTGGTTCTTGTTGTTTTGTATTTATCACAAACTGTATCTGAAGCGGTTGTGGTTTAATCGCACCCCATCTTTTAAATGTCAAGCTACCTAAATAATCAGAAGTGTGCGAGGGTATGCAGCCAAATATTACGATGCTAGAATTCATACGTTTGTTTATGTCTCTGTAATAATTATGGGCAAAGACCTCATACCGCTTTGTAAGCCTCGCTGAGGAGTACTGTGCATAGTAAATAAAGAACTGCTTGACCTGGATACCTGCTGTTATCTGTTTAACTAGGTGTACCGCAGAGCGGTACAAAATATGACCGCCGCCAGTCCAGCACATATAAGTCCCAGTTCCACAAAAATAAGTCACGCTGAAAGGCATATATGATTCTAACTGTCTCACTGAATTGCATTATGCACACTCAATTCTCACTGGTATCTGCTAGACAACAAGTATCAAAACATGATTAGTTCATAGATTTCACATGTAAAATACATTTTATACAACCTCACCCCCATTTTGCCTGTTCATAATTCTGAGAAATTCTTGAATTGTGTGCGTGTACATGTTTATGTTTATGTGTCTTCATGAAACTTGGCATGCATTCGGAGGGTGTCATAATGATCCTACACTTCCAATTTCGTGCAGTTTTGACTATGATACCTGCGATTACAACACCTCATTTTTAGTTTTTTGTGTTTGTGGCGCTATACATGAAATGAGTGGTAATGGAATGGGTTGACATGGCCCCTTGAGATCAACATACAAAAAAAAGGTGGTCCTCCTAAACCCTACGGTTCTCGAGATATTCACAGAAAACTGTGTTTGCCCTACCCTCCTTTCGGGGGGTCCAGTCCAGCGGGAGGGTTACAGATCAAAATGAAAAACGATGGTTCCATGCTATCCATGTGGGGTTACATGCCCACCAAGTTTCGTGTACCCCGGTCTTTCAGTGTCCCGGGAATCCTTGACGGAAATTTGGCCATGCGAAAAAGAAAAAAAAAAAATCTGACTAAACCTATTTGACCGCCGCTTCGCTGCGCGGCGGTCATAATAATCAATAGATATTTTGTATTACCTATCAGTAAATTTAGAACTGGTATCAAGTGCCACTTATACAGTTTTCGTCCAGAGAATTACAGGGAGAATTGTTACAGGGAGTGTTCGTCTTTGGGTGATTTACAGGCTGCAGTGCCTTCTCTACCAGCTTCAGATTTAGACTACTATTGTACATTATTCAATGAATGAGTATAACTTAATGAATTTTGTCACAATACAATGAAACATGTATAGGTATTTTGAAGTGGACAAATATTTGTGTTTAGCAATTTCCATCAAGGAAATTATACTGTGTTTAGCAATATTTTTTTTCTCTTCTTTTGTTTCACAGGAATGGAGACCATTTGTGATGCTACACAGAATGTTTTATGTCATGGGACTCTGGGCCAGCCTTTGTACTGATCAGCTGATCAGAACTAGATATGATCAATTGAATTTGTATAGAATAATCAATGAGTCCAGAAGTGATCGACTTATTAGGATCAAATAAAAAAAAATCTGTCCCAGTGATCCGGCTGAGATGGACGTTTTTTTCACAATGGGACCTTGATTAAATACCCTGTGGAGTGGACTGATTCAGGAACGTAGTAAATATCTTCCTGAAATCTTTCTCCATAGTAAGCAATGTGCGGCTTATAATAAATGGTAAATGTTTACATTTTGAGAGCAATCTTCACTTGCTAGAGTTAAATATAGTATGGACTACTTTTAGATAAAAGTATTTTCTGTAATATTCTATTTAAAAATATTTAATATGAGTGCTGTACAGTATATGTGTTTCAGAGATGACCCCCATGACACTGACCATTTCAAACAGCACATACCCATCTGTAAATAGTGATGGATATCTGTCAAAAGAACAATGGAATATCATCTTCATTTTTGTGGTATACAGTATTTACACTGCTGTTGTTGTTTCCCTCACCGTTTCAATTCCTGTGCAGGTATGTATACAAACATCTCTGAAAAGTATCTGTGTTTAGATTTTTCTTTTGTCCTTTTTCATTCTTAGACATAATGCTTGTGCCTGGATCTGTTGTGTTTGACTGTGTCAGGACTCAGGAGGAATATTCTATATCTGCAAAAGAAGAAAGGGCACCTACAGGGCAGGTTAGACATTTAAACATTGTTGACATTTAGACATTTAATAATTGTACAGACATTTCAGAATAAATGGTAGCTTATGGCTAACTTGTATAACAAGCATAACAATTATTTCATGCCTGGCTTGGCTCTTGTGCTAGAGTTGGTACTTCTTAAAACTACATACAAATACCAATATTCTTGCAAGTGTAATCACAAATGCATCTCAAAAGAAATGGTAATCAAGTAAAACACTGGGGAAAATTAAGTTTCACCTTTCATAATCTTTGCCTTTTTGCTCTTTTGATGTGTTTGTAGATTTCTTTACATTAAACAAAATCCCTCTAGCACTGGCTTCGGTGTTTATTCTGGTGTAATCTAAAATAGGCCTACTACATAAAAACACTTATAATGAAATAGTTGGTGGCTGACAAAAAATAATAATAAAAAAAAACAGGGTTGATTGTGCAAGCGATTGTAATTGAAACCAAATTTGTAAAAAATAATTTGTGAGATCAGACTTGACATCAGCATTGTAATTATACAGTCCTTGAAATGTGCTGATATGAATGACTTTTTCTGCTTCCTGTTTCCTCTCATATCTGTCTCCCTTCAGCTGAGCCTGAAGAGTTGGAGTCCACATGGTGCAAAAGGCAGCCAGAGCCGGGCGAAGGGAGGGGGGGGGGGGGTGCAGTGGAGCACAGGTACACGTGTGGACGTGCAGACCTACCACACACCTGTGGAACACCTGAGGAGTGTGTGAGCTTGGTCGTGTATGCTGAATCCGGAAACTAGAGCAGTCTGTGTGAAATGCACTTGGTCTTGCCAGTTCTGTGCTCTTGCCATACCACAGTAAGACAGTGAGAAAAGCTCAGCACAGTTGTTTTTTTTCGCACGTTGTTACTTCTCTGTTCTTGCATCTGAGCTGCTATTGTGCATGTGTGTCGTAGAAGTGAATATTTGTGACACAAGTCAGTTTTCTGATAACTGTAATGATGACTTTTGATGTGTACTGTAAATTATTTCAGATTTTTCTCTCTCTAACAGAAATCCTCAAAGACATTAGTTTATCTGCATTCTTTCTCCTTTAGGTCAGTGAACCTACTGCAAATGTGTCAACATAATTCTGAATGGGCCTCATTCAAGATCACTTTTGTCCAGGGCTTACCATCCTTGTTACAGATTATGTCAATGGGCATTTTGCATGAATAGACCAATTCTGAATGTATCCTTATATGTTCTAGCCCCCCAACTGAAGAACTTGCATTTAAGAAGACTGTAACATGGTGAGGAATTGTTATAACTGTACCTGAAATCTTACAGCATGTTTGAAAAGAAAGCTAGAAAGGTGCGAGGAGACACACAATTAAATATGTTTTGTCTGCAATTACCTGTTGTTTGCATTTTTTACCTGTGGTGCGTGTTGTTTTTTAAAAAAAAGGAAATTAAATGTAAAACGCTATAAAGGAAATGCATTAAACATGGTATCCAACTGTAATTTCAGGCTTTCCCTGTAAATCTATATTTCCCGTAAATGTAATATGAGTATAAGAAGGGAACAGGTTTTCAGAAATAGAGGCAGATATTCTTTCATTAACCACTTCAGTAAAACTGTGACAGCCTTAATGCCACTCTACAGTAAATGTTTTCTTTTAATTACATGTGAAAATGATTGAGCGGTGTGCCTATGCAAATAGTTGCTTTGGCCTATATGGTAATCACGGTCACTCCTGGTTTGGGATAACAAATACAGCTACGTGGTTTTTTTTTTTTTACTGAGTGCAGTCCATAGACTGTGGCAAGAGGAAATGACAACACACTTTTAAGTCTCCATAGACTGTGGGAAGAGGAAATGACAACACACTTTTAAGTCTCCATAGACTGTGGGAAGAGGAAATGACAACACACCTTTATTCCATGTGGTAGCAGTAATCTCCTCTTTAGAGTTGACACTTATTAATCATAAAGTTTGTTACACCTCCAGCAGATCTCACCACAGGGACTTGTTAAAGTCAGCCCACAGAAAACTGTGACTAGCCTACTGTTCAGACAGGTGCATGACAACATAGACAAATCGACTGGGTGTTGCTTTCACAGCCCCTACCACAGTGCTATAACAAACGGTTTTCTTACCAGACCTTGTTTCTTTGCTGAGAAAAGGAAATAGTTACTCCTTCTCCAGCTCTATCATTCAGACTTCTTCGTAAGATGTATTTTGGAGCTCCGATCACTTAGACATGAAGCTATGGACTGTGCTAGTGTTGGTTGTGGTGTTTGTGAGGACAACTCATGGTGAGTATAGCCTACGATCATGACACCAATACATTGCAGATTACACTTATTGTGACATATTATGTTGACAATGCAAAGATCTTTTAAAATGTCTTGGTTCATTGGCCAGAGGCTACAACATAATAACAACTAATGTCATGTGCCGTCCATGATCCTCATGACCTGGTAAAATCACCAAGTGTTTGGTCTAAATAAAAGTGCAACAGTGACCTTTTCTTGAACGTAAACGGACACTTTAAGATTGTCTAGTTCCACACCTACCTACAGCAGCGCTGCCTGGAAAGTGCTAGGATTAGGGATAGGGTTAGGGTTAGGGTCAGGGTTAGGGCTAGGCAAGGCAGCGCTGCCTTAAAGTCAATGATAGGAGCCAATCCTGTCCAGTTTTCACTATACATCAACTTGATGTATCACAGCTTAAACTCTAATGCAGGGGTGTCCGCGAGCCAAGTGTGGCCCGCCACGCACTTTAATCCGGCCCACCGAGCATCTATTAGTTTATCATAGATACGGCCCGCCACGCACTTTAGTCCGGCCTGCCGGGCATTTAATAGGTTATCATAGGCCGCTCGCTATTTTTTTCCAGCGACGACATTGTGGTTTGTGTGTGGCCTGCCGGCCTATTTTCAAAAACCCAATGTGGCCCTTGAGTCAAAAAGTTTGGACACCCCTGCTCTAATGTCATAGAATGAGGCTAAATTCAGAAGTGGTATGAAGTTCCACTCATTAACTTTTAGACTGGAGGATTCCACCCACGTGCTATAGGGAGTGATGGTGATCTTTACAGTCTGATTGATGTTTTCCACTGAATGTTCCCTTGCACAACTTAGGCTGAAGCATGAACTGTGGAAAAAAAAACTGTGTTTACAGTAGATCTGGGAGATTTAGAGGCTGCAGTGCCTTCTCTTACCAGCATGAGTCAATGAATGAGTAACTTTATGAATTTTGTCAATGCAATGTATATTTTGATGTGGACAAAGCATTTAGCAATATTTTTTTCACTTTTGTTTCACAGAAATGGAGACCATTTGTGATGCTACACAGAATATTTCATGTCATGGGACTCTGGGCCAGCCTTTGCACCTACAGCTGATCAGAACAACAACAACAAAATATGGAGAATTGTTTTTGTATAGAATAATCAATGAGTCCAGAAGTGATCGACTTAAGATCAAATTGAATAAATCTGCCCTAGTTATCCTGCCGAGATGGAGGTTTTTCTCTGACAACGGGACCTTGATGATAAACCCTGTGGAGTGGACTGATTCAGGAGTGTATGAAGTACTGATCTATTCGACAAATGGCGTGGCAGCTGCAAGTGTCTATGTGCGGCTGATAGTAAATGGTAAATGGTTACTTTTTGAGGGAAATATTCCTTTGTTAGAGTTAAATATTTTACAGACTACTTAGATATAAAACACTTGTTTATTTGTTGATATTCTACTTTATTTGAAAGTATTAAATATAAAATATAAGTGCTGTATATGTGTTTCAGAGACGACCCACATTATGACCCCCATTACACTGACCATTTCAAACACCACTTACCCCCCTCTAAATAATGATGGAAAAAGAACAATGTCAAAAGAACAATGGAATATCATCTTCAGTGAGAATTTGTTTGTGGTATATTTTTGTTGTTAGTTTTGTTGTGGTATAGTCATGTTGTTTTGTTGTTAATGTTGTTTACCTCAGTTTCAATTTCTGTATAGGTACATGGATAAAAAAAAATATTCACCCCCTTGAATATTTCCAATTTTACTGCTTTTATAAATGGAATCTTGATCAATTGGCCTTTTTCACTATAATTAACAAAAATCCCCTCTTTAATGTCAAAGTGAAAGCAGATTTCTACAACATGTTAATTAATTCAAAATATTGTTTGTTTTTGTAAAAAATTACAAAGATTCCATTTATTAAGG
The DNA here is from genome assembly GCF_018492685.1 of Alosa sapidissima. NCBI lineage: Eukaryota > Metazoa > Chordata > Actinopteri > Clupeiformes > Clupeidae > Alosa > Alosa sapidissima. The sequence continues at coordinate 26,031,216 of NC_055976.1, read as the reverse complement.
GGAAATAACCAAGGGGAATTATTTTTTATAGGCACTGTATACAAATATCTCTGAAAAGTCTCTAAGTTTATATTTTTCTTTTTCCTTTTTTCATTCTTAGCCATAATGGTTGTATTTGGATCTCTTCTGTGTTTGACTGTGTCAGGAGGATTATTATATTACTGCAAAAGAACAAAGAACACTTATAAAGCGGGTAAGATTGAAACATTTACAAACATCTCAGACCAAATTAGTCTTTAGCTAATGTCTAATTTGTGGGCCTTAAAATATCTTTAAGCTGGGGCGGCAGTAGTGTAGTGGTTAAGCTTGTGGTTTCAATTCCCAGCTTCCACCGTTGTGCCCTGAGCAGGGAAGTTGCTTTGGAGACAGTAGCCCTTGTAGTATAATTGACATACAGTATGTAAGTCGCTTTGGATAACAGTGTCTGCTAAATGAATACATGTAAATGTAAATTTCATGCCTGGCTTTGCTCTCGTGCCATATTATATAATTACACAAAATACCACTATACTTGCAAGTGTAATGACAAAGACGTATTTGGTGATAACAGCTAATCAAGTAAAAACATAATTAAATGAGGTAAACAATTAAATGTTGTGGCTATTGTAACTTGACATGACAGCATGCACTCAAAAAAATATCTTGTTGGATTTAATTAAAAATGTTTTGTCAAGTGGTTCCACGAAACTGTATTAAATAACTCTAAAGATACTATATTCTTTACAATTGACTCAAATAAATAACATTAACTGAACAAGAGTGAATAAAGTAGATGGTAAGTAATTGAATTCCTTTATTTTTATTTAGTATTCTTACATTGAACCAACTTAATGCTGTTATGTTCAATTAATTCAGCATTCTTACATTGACTCAACTTAATACTGTCCTGTTCAATCAAAGTCACATTGTTATGTTCAATTAATTTAAGTTAAAAAGATATCTAGCACACATCCACATTAAGTTACGTTTAAGTGATACAGTTACGTGGAACCACACTTGACAAAACTTTGTTAAGTAAACTCATCCTAAACACAAAGTTCTTAAGTAAATCCAAAGTAAACAAGTTGAATTTGTTCTGCATAACATTTCTAAATAAAATAAAATGTCTAAAATTGAACAAATGTGTTGAAATAGCAAACAGACACACGGTCTTCAAAACAAATCTGCATTTATTTAGCAGCAACCTTTGTCTCCATTCTCATCAATCCATCAGGGACATTTTTTAGTAAAATAGAAATGCAATGAACAGAAAAATATCTCTGCTAAACACAGCATGTTTAGTTTTGTTACATTGTTAGTGATTCAACTATAATGTCTACATCTTCTAGTGGAGGCATTGGCACCCTCATGTTTGATTACAAAGATCCCGATGGTGGTTTTCTCCATCTGGCTCTGGGCATCAGTCCACGTCCTTTACCACAGACCAAAAAAAAATACATTTAATTGATGACTTTTCAAACAAAAGTATATGTTTTTAGATATGTTTGAATTCAGTGGATTAACCTCGCATCTCCCATCTCCTTTAAATTAAAGCAATGGTTCTGAGTGAATTTCACCCTTGGGTCATTGCATGATCATCGCGAGCGCCTCTCCAAAATCCTTTACACTAAAAAGGTAGTTAACCAAAGATTAAAACTTTGGGTGACATTTTACCAACACAGACTAGGAAGCTTTGTCTGTAAAGGGTTTATGCGTGGTCAAACAGACCGATGGTGACTTGTTCTGCTTTAACATGCATATAGACAGCCTTAACAAAACATTACAAGCACCGAAACATGAACAAGGAAATGTCCATGGGTACTAAAATAATATAAGAAGCCATATTCATTCATACCCATTTTCCACTAGACGTACCACTGCTACTCTCGCTGCTGTAATGCTTTACTGTTTTTTTGATATTCATTTACACTTACCAGGTATTCCTTTATGAGTTTCTCAGAGCCTTCATTTAAGTACACAAGTGCTTTCAGGTTGCAAGCTCTCAACAAGCCAATGGTATAATTCTGCAAAATAGGGAAATGAACACTACTTTACTTACATTTACAAATTAAGCACCTTAATGTTTACCATGCCTTACCATGCAACCCCCTTTGTTAAATGTTAAAAGAGATTTTTAGAACGCACTGATCTTCAATTTAAATCTATTCATGGGGTTGAAACAGGCAGTGCACCCCAAATATGTCAATGTTAACTTTCAAATTCATGTCATGTCAGCAAGGTAAGACCTTTCAAAAAAAGTTAGCAGGTGCATGGCAAGGTCCGGTAGCTCATGGCCTAATATTGGATCACAGGTTTTCAAAGTGGGAGGCACAAAACAACTTCTCACTAACCTAGTCAATGGCAGCCATGATCTCCTCCCTTCCTACGCACACACAGCAGACAGCCTTGTGCAGATGATGTCGAGTTCTGACATTCTGACAACGTTATGAGGGGAGAGGAGATAGAAAGAACAACTAACAATACAACCCAGCATTTGGAAATACAGAAAGAATTACAATTAGCATATGGTATGGGTGTCTGCGACCAAAGTAACCATGAGCTAACCTGTAATACTTCAATAAATGAGAACTTGATGACACTCCGGTCTTCCGCTCCACATTTGCACTGCCACATAAAGGCCTGTGGGGAGATGAGAAAGTATATCAAACTCAACAAATTTACACTAAAATGTGTAAAACTATAATAATATTGGATCACAGAATCAATTCAGTTTTTTCATAGAATTGAACTAGGAAGAAACCCTTTAATTAGATTGGCTTGTTTGTGATTTAATTAATTACTTGTTTGTGATTAACAAATCATTCAAACATTGAAGAGTAGGCAGCCTCTAGCATGTAAAATTTAAAATTATTTACCTCCTGAATAGTGGTTGACAACAAATGTGTGTGCTTAAAATGGGCAAGTTTCCATGCAAGAAACTGCCATTTGCTTTGCTCTTTTAACTGATATCGATATATAAGCCGGATGAGAGCCAAGTAGCCTATGATAGCAATACAAAAATAATGACAAGTCTGATGTTCCTGCAACTGCTGTCCTTCAAAGATTGCAGCTACACGTGGCTAATGTTACAGAGAGACTAGGCAAGATGGCAGAGTTTGCTACACGAACATTAAAATGATTCAAATGTTTCTTGATGGACTTTAGAGTCTGCATCAACCCTAGCTAATTGTTCATGACACAGAAGGATAATTTGGTCAAACAGAGTGGGGTGCACCTACGTTTCATTACATTTTTCAGATACTGATCCAACTATTAGTATTCACATAAACCCAGGCAGGGTTTGTATGTGGCTAACGTTAGCTGCTAGCTTATCTTAGCAGTTAAATACATGAAGTCATCCTGACCTTGGCACTTCTATGAACATTCAATTGTGATTTATATGAAATAACCCCATCAAGGCACCACCCCTGTCTATCTTCAGTAGGGAGCAAAACTAACCCGGGAAACATGATAGAATTCTAGCCTGAGATGACTTAACGTTAGCTCGCCAGCCACCATGGCAGATTTAGTAGCTAACATTAGCTGTTCGAGTTTAGTAACACATTTACACTTACACATAAGATCTACTAAAATGATTATTCAAGTTGTTGTTACGACAAACTCGCTAAACTCAAAACAAAAACACTATGAACAGCAACAAATACATACCTTGCAATTACAGGATCCAAAAATGTTCCGTGAGCAAGCGAGGAGAAAATGGCGGACCTTCACTTTCTCAACCGTCTCTGGCGGAGTCCTCACCATGGTCCTCCTAAATTGTGAAATAATACTAAGGCAACCAAAGAGGGACACATTTCCTAATCTAATGCGTTTTGTTCAAGAAAGTTGTGTAGATCCAATGCAAACATGTTAAGTTAATCAGCAAAAACGCATTATTGATTTGAAATAACACAACCAACTCAATTTCACCTTAGAAACCTAATTTTGTTTTGTAAATCCTACGAAAGAGGATTTATTAAGATGAACAATAGTGAGATTTCATTTTTTTGAGTGTGACAGGTTAGTATTTCTCTTTTCACCTCTCATTCTTCTGTTCTGTAGCGGAGCCGGAGGAGTTGGTGTATGCAGCCGTGACCATACACAATCGACAGGCGAAGCAGTCAGACCAGAGAGAGAGGCAGGAGGAGACGGTGGAGTATGGGGAGGTGAACGTCCAGAGAGGTCACACACCTGTGGACCCTGATCAGTGCTTTTCCCTGGCTCTGTATGCTGAGGTGAAGACTAGACACAATAAATAGCAATCTGAAATGCACCTTGTGTAATCATCTCTCTGCTCTTTATTGCCTGTTGACAAGGGCGTAACTTTAGGTTCCTCTTCATGTTCTATAACAATTAATATTTATGATTATTGGAGGTGTCATATTGGCTGGTTTTGGTTATTGGGGGTTGGGGGGGTTGTATTGGCTGGTTTTGATTATTGTTTGTATACAACCTCCCCACCACCTCACATAAATTACACACTTGTCTGTCAGTACAGAACATCAGATGTAGAAAATGAGAGAACCTTTTTCCACACGTGTTCCTTCTGCTGTTTAGTTTGTCAATTCTCTGAGTGCTGGTGTGACACAATACAAGCTACATTACATTCTCAGTTGCTTCACCACAAATAAATGAATATTTTGAGAAGCATGGTAATTGATAATGTAAATAATTTATGACAGCATTGCTTTTTTGGCGTATGGAAATCCTGTTGACCTCTTTGTTGTGTGTTTTGTGAATAATACTCCAAGTGGGTCAGTGAGGCTCCATTCATTCAGTCATAGCATAAACAGATTTCCTGTCCTGAAACATCACTATTACTATTTCAGTTGTGATAGTCTGATAGGCTTTGGAACCATTTGTGCCAGTTTCTATGTTGACTCTTTCTTGCCACTAAAACACTTTTAAGTTCAGTGAAGTTCACGGCAGACGTGTGAGGAATGTGTGAAGAGGCCCATAAAGGTGTCATTTCCTGTCGAGAGTATTTCCTGTTGCTTTTGAGTTTGTAAAAATCACAGAATAAAAAGCTATGCATAATGTAAACGTGGCTGTAGAACTGTGTGAATGCAATCCATTTGAAAGATTCAACTGCTTAATTATGGCTGCAGGTAAGATGACTGGCACATGAGAGAGCATGAAACCATCAAAACTAAAATGCCACATGGTAACAAGGCACCCCTGTCAAAGTCATACCTGTCGAGTACTTTGAAAGGTGACATCAAGAGTTGACTTCACAAATGTAGCCTGATGTCAAACATCCGCATGTTCCAAACAAGTAGGCCTACAGCACTTCGCTTGTCTTACCATGGGGCTCATCATATCCATTAGCTTGAACGCTAAAAATATGGGTCACGACTTTAAGCACATGGGAAATTGTGGGTCCCAAAGCCAGACCAGTTGAGAACCACTGGCATGGCATACTACCCACCATCATTTCCATAACCAATGAATGTAGAATGACAAATTTAACAGGTCGGCCTCTTTTTAAACTGAACTGCGTTTCCCTTTTTTTCAACTTTCAATGTTCTAAGGGGATGATGAAACAGAAAAGACAAATATAAAGCTTTTAAGTTGTCTACAGGGTGACATTAAATTGGCGGCACAAACAAAAAAATTGGGTTTACAACCCATGTTGACCATTTTGGCTCCATCAGTTGACTTTTCTTTTCATTTTTTCCAACTTCAGACATGTCCAGAGGGGATCGTAAAAGAGAAAAGTTGTATGTAACACTTACGTTGGTCACAATGTGGCAATACTGCAAGAAAAAGGAAAAATGGGTTTACATGTTACGCTGTCCTTCCAAAAGGGTAATGAAATTAGTATTTCTATGGACAAATTGTGGTTATGAGCCAATCTGTGCAGTAGTGCTAGAAACCAGAAATGAGAATGTCAAGTCTTCGTATGCAATTATGGAGGTCTTGGCTGCCCCCTGGTGGTGAACATCTTTGTGGCAGAAGGTTTGCAGTACAGTAAAAACAGTATTAAGACTGAGGGTGAAATGACAATATTGAATGCAAATGTCTTTTAAAGGTCAAAGGTCTTTCTTAGTACCAATTACTTGCATTAAAGTGTTGAAGGTTTTTAGGGGTCTAAAAGACAGGACAGAGGGTGTCCTGTCTTGTAGGCCCTATTTCTGTAGTGAGTGACAAATAGCAGTACAGAAACATCAACACATATTTTTAAAATACCATTACCAATTAAACACTTTCTTTGAGTTTTCTGAGGCCAATATGTTTTCTATTATAGCTTGTTGGTCAAGGCTATAATGGCTAGAATATTCATCAGTGCAACCTCTCAGAAAAGGAATCTTTTGTTTTGTTCTGTGCAGGATTGGCGAAGATCTGAGATGTTATGCAGGAGGCTGTGTTATGTGACCCTTGGCGTAAAGGAAATAATGTGTACTCATTTACACATTATTTATGTTATTTATGACTATTGCAGGACTGAGTTTGTGCACTACATGTTTTTTTTTTTTATCTATTATTTATTAGAGTTTATCAGAAACGATTCCACTAGGAGGTGGTGTGCTCTGTGTGATTTATCTGTTTGTCCGTCCGTGTCTGTGAGCAGGATTACACTAAAACTACCCCGCTGCTAGTATGAGATGGCATTCACACATGGTTTGTCTTTTAGTGTTCAAATCAAGGCCTCTTTAGGTAAATTCCCCACCAAAGAACACAGAGACAGTTTCCCAGAGTGGCTGGGCCCGAATTGTGTAGGCGTCCCCATGGCCCTTTTTGCAGTTTTGCAGTAGTTCTGCAACCGCTGCGCCAAATATTATTAAGCAAGTGTTGTATGCTGGCCTCTAATAGGCCCATCCCATCCCCCCATCTCATTATGTGGCACTTGGGTCACTTGCTTAGGGTCTAGCTCATGATGGGCCATCAAATTAGCAAATACATTTAGCTAATTACGTTAGCTTTTAGGCTTTGCATTTTGCATGTCATGTCATTGCATTTTTCACATGTATGACATTTTTTACTGTGTATCAAGTAATCAGCATAATAGCTTTTATCTTTCACCTGAATACAAATGTAAATAGTACTCTGAAACAGACCAACGTGGTGTGCATTTTCACAGCTCAACAGTTGGCCGCAACGACTGCACACTGTTATGTGACCACAGTATATCAAGATAGCTCTCTCAAAATAGACACACAAGAATATCATGCAGGGCTCATTCTCATGTATGCCTATGTCTGTAACCTTAATAAGTTGTTGGATGAAAGTGGCTGACAAGAAGCAAAGGTGAAGGGTTTCTAACAGGGGCGATTCTAGACCTAGAGCTTTGCTGGGGCACAGGCCCCCAACTCCCAATACATTAAAAAAAATAAAATAATAATTAACTGTGCGCGCAATATGAAATAAATGGCTAGCCTGATTTGGACCATCACATATCTCCCCTAGGTCACAGACATCCTCCTCCATACTCTGAATAGTTTTACAGTACGTCTAGCCCCCATCATGTCCTCATCTGTTTCTTGCCTGTCTCTCTCCTCCTCCTCCTCCCCCTGCCTGGTACTGGACTGCCCAGCCTGTGCTCTTTCTCCCCTGTCTTCTCCCTCTTTTCGACCTTCTTCTCCTCCTCCTCCAGCACTCTCTCCCTCAATTGTTGTAGCAGCCACTATCCAGCAACATCCAAACACAGGCATAAGTAGGCCTATACTCACTGCATGAATTTAATAGGCTTTCCTACTAACACAAGGGAAGCTTATTTTTAGTCAAATTGAGATATACTTCCCTCCCAGCAAGGGTCCTATAGACATCCTGGCAATACTGCAGTTCTTTGTAGCTTAAATAGCCTACTAAAGCCTTCATACTGACTTTTGGTGATAATTTGCAAATGTAGCCTATAATAATCTACACAGATGGCTACTCTGATTCTGTGCATATTATTATAGGCTACATTTGCAAATGCAGCAAACTTATTTAAGTTTGCCATTAAACCATTGATCAAATCACAGCACTGGCTATTACCAGCATAAATGTTAATGTTACCGTTATTGTGGGCAAAATTATCATACCTCCCTCATCCTCCTCACTGTTCCTCTCTCCCTCTGTTCAGGAAGAATTTTCTGATGTCCATCTCTACTATCTCTACAGTATACGTATAAATCCTTATTAATTGTCCGCATGTGTGCATGCAGCCTACGCATGGTGTGAGTGTGTGTGTGAGAGAGAGAGCACAAGCTGGTAAACTGTTGCTAAATTTAGGCTACAATGACGCTAAGCATTGAAAAACTGATGCTAGTTATGTGGGTAACAGCGATCAACTTGTCATTTTTTCTGTCAAACAAGTTGTGAATTTGTTGTAACATTAAACAGGGGACGACTTACTCTGTGCTCAAAGTGATGTAACAAGCTCCAGCGGATTCCACAGTGTGTATGTGTGTGCAGTTCAACGAAACACTCGGAAGAATAATGTGAACGATTTTTATTGGTTGTTGCGTTCAATCTTACCCAGCTACAGAGGTGCTATTTCCTGATTGGCTATTATGGCCCCTTTCTTTATTCCTTTTTTTTTTTTTTATTGGCTGGTAAGTGACAGGCTCGAGCCATGATTAAAGCAGGCACAGAGATGCGCTCATGAATGCCAGCTAGAGCCGCGCTAGAATTTTACTGGGGCACTGGAGACTTTTACTAAGGCGCGTGCCCCAGTGAATAAGGTCTAGTGACGCCCCTGGTTTCTAAAGGAACTCTATTTTTGAAATGTGGGACATTTCTGAGCACACTAATGATCTTTATACTGACAGATAATTGTTCCTGTTCTTCACTGCTGCTGTGCATGTGTTGCATAAATGAAGATACTGAGTTAAATCTTAGCAGCTTCACCATAAACATGCAAGTCAACCTTCTGAGAACGTATTAATGACGGCTACTGACTTAAAGTACCTCTGTAAATAATTTCAGATTATTTCTAGACTTTTCTAGTGTAGTCTAGTTTATCCACCTTCACTTTGCTTCAGTTCAGTTAACATACCACAAATGAATCAGTATTCACAGTGCACTGTAGTGAGACAATGGTGGTTCAGTTTGTACTCTTCTATCGTCTAGCTTTGTGTTGGTGAACTCTTTGGTCATTTATTTGTGCTAATCCTCCAGTAGCTCACAGTAACCACATGTCACTTATAGAAGTGAACCCACAGAACACTCCAGACAGCCCCTTCCACAGTGCTATAAGAGGCGTCGTATATGAGTGCTTGTCTCTTTTGTCTTTTTCTGCAGCTCTATCATTCAGTGTTTGATGAGAGACACATTTAGACATATCTCTAACAGCTATACAACCTGCTGAAACATGAGATTACAGACTATACTATCTTTGGTTTTGGTGTTTGCCGGGATAATTCATGGTAAGTAGCCCGAGAACCAACACCAAGATACCAACAAACTGTCTATTCTAAAATATTGAGATATGTGTTGACGACAAGATTCAGTGGTTCAGTAGCACATTTGAGATTGTTACCAAATGTCATAACCCATGCTGTGGTGCCGTTAATGATCTTCATAACCTGGTGCAACAGAACTGGAATAGACCAAGTGTTTGTATGTTCTGTGACCTTTAAATAGCATTGTGATGCTGGATGACATGGAAAGGTGGTAAAAAAAACAAAAAGAAAAAACGTATAGACTCATTAACGTTCATTTGTACAATGTCACGTTATCACAACTTGATGCTTCAGAGCTTAAATGTAAGTATCATGGAACGTGGCAAAATTCAGAAGTGGTATCGGGTGCCACAGAAGCATTCTTCACTGGAGAATTACACCTACATGCCACTGGGAGTATTGTCCATCTTCACAGTGTGATTAATGTTTTTTTTCACAGGTTTTTTACAGGCCACAAAGCTTCTCTCACCAACTTCATCTTTAGTCTATTCTCCATTATTCATCTAATCATTAATCCCTAATTGTGTCACAATGTTGAGAAACCTGATGGTATTTTGAGGTGGCCAAAGCATTTAAACAATATTTGTGTCGCATTTCTTTCACAGAAATAGAGGCCACTTGTGATGCTACGCAGGCTGTTTCATGTGACGGGACTGTGGGACAGCCTTTGTATCTACAGATGATCTCAAAAGAGAAAGCACAGAGAATGCAACAAGAATATGAACTTAAATTGCAAATAAAAAACAATAATGGTGAATCCAAACCACTTCGATTTAAGAAAAACTCACAGAACAAGCCAAGATGGACATTTTGTCCAGACAATGGGACCTTGATTATAAACCCTGTGGAGGGGATTGATTTTGGAATGTACAAAGTAGAGATCTATCGGACAAACGGTGCCTTCGTGGCAAGTAGCAACATGACGCTGATAAATGGTAAATAATCACTTTTTGACAGCAATACCACTTATTTATGGTACTTATTTATTAAAATTAGACATAATGGTCTCAGGATGCCTTGGAATCATCTTTGTTTCACTGTCAGGTGCAATATTCTGTTTAGGTGTTGCTGTTGCTGCCAATTCAAATTCATTGCCTCATAATAAGTACAATGGAGTCTTTGACTAATGCATGCCCAGAATGCCTGATATTGCACTATGACACTTTGTTGTTGGATTTAGACTAATCAGATTCTACATTGTGTTACTTTAGCATCTATCTCAGGGCAGCCTGCAAGTTCAGAGGCCACCATCATGACTCCAGCAATTCAGATATCCACCAACATTCCACCAACATCAATCTCCAACATTAAACTCCATCAGCATAGTTACAAACTGTCAAAGGAATGTCAGAACTTTTTCTACAGTAAGATACCTGTGATATTATTGTAGTATTTTGGATATTGTCATTGCCCTTAGTACCATTCATGTGTACTCATGGACATACTGTATCAGTTGTTTGTTTTTTTTTGTTTCCCTCACAGTTACAGTTATTGTGTGTGTGTGTGTGTGTGTGTGTGTGTGTGTGTGTGTGTGTGTGTTAGTAGCTCTGGATAAAATTAAGACACATTTTTCTGATGTCATCCTACAGTTGTTTAGTGACATAATTCAAATGAGCAGCGGTCTGACCGACCGTCAACTCATTCGAATGTCACTCAGCAACCGTAGGATGACATCAGAAAAATGTGCAGTCAGTGGTCTCTTAATTTCTTTTTTTTTAGCCGTAATGGTTGTATCAGGAACTTTTGGAGTCTTCTTTCTGTGTTTGACTGTGTCAGGAGGAATATTTTACTTCTACAACGAACGAAAGAGGTAAGTATTTAAACACATCTCAATTTGGTTTTTGTCTGCTGGCTGGTTGTAAGCTATGCCTTAATAGATTCAACACCTGGCCTGGCTTGTGTGCAAATGAAGTTGATGCTCATGCATATTGTATGCAAATCTACTTGGAAGTGTAAACGCACATAGAGATACAGTAGCCTATGTCTCAAAAGATATGTTGGAGATAACATGTAATAAAAACACTAATAAACAACTACCTGTAATAAAACTGTTTATGATGACAGAGTTGTGTCATTGCTGTGGCTGTACTCCGTGGACTGACTTGGCATGTTACTTTATCTCTTCTCTGCCTCTCCCTCTTCTTACAACGCTGCCTTTATATCTCAGGTGTCGGAGTACTCTAGTGTACTGAAAAGACAGAAGGAGCACACAGAGGCGCATTCAAACTCTGCAAACAGTGGCGAACCTTTGTGACAAACATGTTTTTTTTTCTAAACAGTTCAATTTGAATGATTTTGTGTAAACATTCTTCTTTTTTTTGGGGGGGGGGGGTATGATCTTTCTCTATAGCCACATTTCTATAGATACATGTATTGTCAAAACACCTTTTCACACAGACAAATTTGAATATGGGCTCCTCTTCATAACCCTTGAAAACGGTAAGGGATTAGAGTTAAATGATCAGTGTAAAAGACTGTACAGAGAATGTCACTGCTTATCATGTTCTTTCATGTGATTTCAAACAATTTCTATATTTGTAGCTTGTCTCACTTTAAAAATAAACATGTGGAATTTGAAATGAATGGCCTTTTTGTATTTGTGATACAAAAGTAAAAATAAAAACTAAAGTAAAAACTAAAAAAGAAAATAGAATAGAAGCGTAATCAACTGATGAAACAATCGCTGTACAAAGAAATCTGAAACATAAAGAGGACACTCAGATCATAAATAGCACAGAACAGGGGATCAAATCTGTGACCTGTTTTAAAACATCTGCACCTATAGCTTCAATGGGCACAGCGCCACTGAGTGGATGTTTATAGTAATTGGAGAGTGATTCATTGGACTGTGGTAAATTCTTTCTCTTGTAGTCAGAGCCACGTAGGCCTATATTCATGTGTTTCATCAGGTCCCTTGCCACAGGTGTATTAATCAAGCACCATGCAGTCTGCATTCATCAACTAGGTGCTTGATTTTCTAAATCTGTGGCAAGGGACCTGATGAAACCCATTAGTAGAAAAAGTTTGGCCAACTCAAATCATGGGTGCCATGTTGGAGACCAATGTCGATTGACTCTTCAGCGTAACCCTATGGGGTGAATATGCTATGTTGAAATAAATACTTATTTTCACCATTCACAGGCATAAATGTTATTATCAGCGTTTGTCAATATGTAAATATCCCAGTGTATATTTACCTTATATATCTTAAATGGGCCTGTAAAATGCCCATTGTAGTGAGTGACCACATCGCCTAATCAGTCTCGGAGCAGTGTTTACTTTTCAGTCTCCCGAGTCCTGACGGAACCTTTCATGGTTCATCCATCGCTGGCAATGTTGAGTAATTATTTGCCCTCCAGTTTGTTCTTTTGAGCTTCTGTTCCCATATTTTTCTCCTTTTTGGGGGAACTTGTGCAATTGTTTCCCACTTCCCAGTCTTGCACTGCAGCCAAACCCACAACAGTTAGGCATTTTGTTAATCATTTATTATATTTTTCCAACTATTCCCTTCACTTTATCAATGAGGATCGTTCTGATGAATGTTGGTATCTAACATACATGTCGTCCATGAACCACATGACCACCTCGGAACCAATCGCATAACGGGATAGCTCAGACCATTTGATCAGACACTTTCTAATGAGGAGACACAGCACTCAAAAAATCCTCCATAGAAATGCATAGGGTTAGTTTGTAATGCCAATATGGCAGTTGTCTACACATATCCCGCCCCTTCCGTGGCAAAAAAGTCGACATGTGAAGACATCGTTCCAATCATGTGTTGTGATCTCGCTGCTGGAGCAAGGTTGGTGCCTTGTGCACGCACATTTCTGCTGAAATAGATGCCCGATAAGTGCCCAAAAACCGCCGAGTGGAGGGACTTGCCTAAAAGGACTTTGATTTGATTCCCTGGTTGGCCATACTCTCTATGTGGCTGTATTTGTGGTGTTAATGCTGCCATCTAGTGTTGAGGCAGGCTGCATCTGTTTCCGCCTGTTCCTCAGGCTCTGGCAGGAATTTAAGCTTCACACCCTGGTTCTTAACTTAACATCAACAAACGTATCAGGGTTTCTATTTTAAAGAATAGCACACATCTCTGAGCAAGCTAATGGGCCGGTTGCAGACAGAAATTATGTCTGTTCTTCTATCTCAAGATACTTATCACAAGATCTTTCCAGCTGAAGCAATCAGCGCTGGGTCTGATGAAAGCCCCATCTGCACCCCTGCAAACTTTAGAGCGGAACAATGTAGTTGCATTATGAGAAGGAGGTTGACTAGCCTGGGTGCCATTCCGAACTTAATCCCGCCCACAACATTTGAGGTCGGGAAGTTCGGTCTGGCATTGCTCCATTGTGGTAGAAGCAGGGGGTCAAGAGCGTGCAGATTAGCTTCGGCATGTTAGCATACGCCATTTTCAAATATGACGCTGCATGGAGCATTTGGAACCAGCTCCATGCACGAAAATCCGTGTTGGGCACGAGCTCTCATGCGCGTACATGTTGGTGGGCGGGTACCTATCCAGCGGCTACAGCCAAACGTTATTCAGTGCGTATTTCTTGAGGATCCTATGAGAAGACGTGCATATTATGGTTGTTTATCCATCATATGACAAATAAGCAAATAAAGAAAATTGTATTGATCTTGTTTCATTGTTGTTTGTCCCAAACAAACATAGTCTAAACATGATTAAAAACAATAAATTACACAACAGCGGCATAAAGACCTTGTCTCGTTACACCATGGGTCTCCAACACGTTGCTCTCAACCTATAGCCGCCCCCTTAGTTTGGAGCTTGCCAGAGGCTGAAGCACTAGGCTACTACATTTAAACACAATTATTGGCGCGAGGCATTCCAGCCTACGAATTTAATAAAAAGTAAACCATGCATAATTTAAAAAAAAACTCAATTTAGGCTACTTCGCTATGCAATAAGGTTTCCATTAGAGCACAGCGCACGTTCAATGAATGAAGGAAAGGCCTTGTCTCGCAATAAACAGCTGGAAATCCCAACACTTTTTCAACTACACGAAACTTTACAGTAATCATCAAATACCCTCTAGATTTAAATGCCCATCAGTCTCAACATTTAACTACATAATAAAAGTCAAAAAGTAAATTAAATCCCATACCAAAACCGAAAATCGTCTGCGTTTGATAGCCTGGTATGCCGCTCCAAACAAAACGCATGTCTCACAATAACGTACAATGTAAGAAATAAAGGTCTGCCTCGAATAAGCCTACCTCAAATAAATACCTGTGCTTTGCAGCCTAAGTAAATAGCAGACCCTGGACATAATTTAGGATTTACGGAAAGTATGCAATCATATGATGTTGGATGCCTGGCGATGCTCTGGCCGTCTACTGTGCCTCTGACTCCGCTGCCTCATTTGGATGGTAACTCCACAGGTGAGCGCGAAGATTGGATGTCGTGGATGCGTAAGTAAACGTTTTTTTGCTGAGTCAACAGACAACATTCTCTTTAACCATTACTTTACCATCTGCGGTGTACAACTCAAAGTAAAGACACCACATTTTAGACGAGTTGGGGACGTAATTGTCCGCTCAGGCTGACCGTTCTGTGCGTTATCTTCAATACTATCTTCAATAATATTGAATATCTTCAATATTATATTCAAAACAGGGTGGCTATTGAGGGCTCTGGCTCCAGTCATTATTGTGGCTACTGGCTATTATTGGCTTGATTTGGTCATGGGCCAACACTAGAATATGTTTAGAGCACCCGCTATGAGATGGCAAACAATAAAATAAAAAACAAACTAATCATAGACTGTAAAAATGCGCTACATTTAGCACTAAAAACCGAATAGTTTATTTATAGTTCGACTACGGATATTTCACGTAATGTTCGAATGCATATTTGCAGCAGGACAGCAGACAGACCGCTCTTAGTTAGAGCCGCTGTGTTATCCAATGAAATTAAGTTGCGCTTCAGGGTGACTCCACTCGGACTCCATGCGCGTTCCTGAGCAACTTTTTCTTCTTCTTGTTATGAGGCAAGGACTTTATGTGCATTATCGCCACCCTCTTACTGGAGGACGACTCTCTTTTTACAGAATATCCAATAAAAATCGACGTTGGTCCATGCGTCATTTCCAGCTTTGTAACTTGGCGCATGGTCAGAGCCGACTGGCGCTGGATCCGAACCCCAGTGTTCAAGATGGCGTTGACTATGAATTGGCCGGATTTACTAGCCTAGCCTCCACCATTTATTTGTATGGAGGGCGGGACTTAGTCACTCTCTCCAGTTATATATACATGTAATACCTCCATGGGTGGAAGTATGCTCGCCCTATATGGGGCGGACCAATCAAATCAGGCTTTACGATGATGGACAGGTGAGCAACAGCGCCGGGCCCAGTTTCCCGAAAGCATCTTAAAGCCTAAGAGCGTCGAAAAGTCCCTCTTACGAACGTCTTAAGATTTGCCGACTGTTTCCCAAAACCATCGTAGCTTAAGAGCGTCGTGAAAACACTCGAGTGCTCCAGAGTTCTCGTTACCGGCTAAGACACTTACAGTAAGAACACGTTTGAAGATAAGAAGTCGAGTAAGAAAGTGAGGAAATGTGTAGGCTTAGATTTTGATGCAGTACAGACTAAACCACATGTTCCTTTCTCTGCTTTTACCTCATAGGCCTAATTAAATATAGCCTTCACTTAGCAAAGATAATGGCAAACTATTCTGGCAACGTCTCATTTCATAACTGGATTGCATTTTTGTCCACTTTTCATCACATTATTTTTTTCGCATGCCCAAATTTCCGTCAATGATTCCCGGGACACTGAAAGACCGGGGTACACGAAACTTGGTGGGCATGTAACCCCACATGGATAGCATGGAACCATCGTTTTTCGTTTTGATCTGTAGCCCCCCCACTGGACTGGACCCCCTGAAAGGAGGGTAGGGCAGACACAGTTTTCTGTGAATATCTCGAAAACCGTAGGGTTTAGGAGGACCATTTTTTTTTGTATGTTGATCTCAAGGGGCCATGTCAACCCATTCCATAACCACTCATTTCATGTATAGCGCCACCTAGTTAAACACAAAAAAGTAAAAATGAGGTGTTGTAATTGAAGGTATCTGTGACCTAACATAGTCAAAACTGCACGAAATTGGAATTGTAGGATCATTATGACACCCTCTGTATGCACGCCAAGTTTTGTGGAATTCCGTTCATGGGGGGCCACACAATAAATTAATTTATGTTACTATACACCAACTGGCCTGTAGGTGGCCGGAGACAGTTTTCTGTGAATATCTCGAGAACCGTAGGGCCTAGGAGGTCCACCTTTTTTATGTATGTTGGTCTTAAGGGGGCATGTCAACCCATCCCATTACCACTTATTTCATGTATAGCGCCACCTAGTTAAAAATTAAAAAGCAAAAAATTAGGTGTTTTCATCACAATATCTCTGGCTGACAAGGTCAAAACTGCACGAAATTAAAAGTGTAGGATCATTATGACACCCTCCGAATGCATGCCAAGTTTTGTGTACTTTCGTTCATGGGGGGCCTTACAATAAAATAATTTATGTGTACATTTAGTGACGTACACCAACAAGGATTCCCGGGACACTGAAAGACCGGGGTACACAAAACTTGGTGGGCATGTACCCCCACATGGATAGCATGGAACCGTCATTCTTCGTTTTGATCTGTAGCCCCCCCCCGCTGGACTGGACCCCCCGAAAGGAGGGTAGGGCAGACACAGTTCTCTGTGAATATCTTGAGAACTGTAGGGCCTAGGATGACCAATTTTTTCCGTATGTTTGCCTCCAGGGGTCATGTTAGCCCATTCCATGTGCACACGTGCATAAACAGATACACACGCACACACATACATTTACAGTAATCATACGTATGACACATACTCACACAGTAGACATATGTACGCATGCATGCACATGCACAAACACACATACGCAGGCAAACACACAAGCACGCACACACACACACACACACACACACCCACACACATAAACATATATTTGTACACGCACACATGCACAAAATTCAAGAATTTTTCCCGTCATCTACTCCCTGAATTTTTGGTCATTGATACCCAGGACACCGAACCACCGGGGTACATGAAATTTGGTGGGTATGTAGCCCCACTAGACTTTTACGGAAAAATTTCATTTCGTCCCCGGGGACCACCCCCCCGTGCTGGGCCCCCTGAACCGCAAAAAAAAAAAACAGTTTTTCCTAAATAACTACCTGAACCGTGGCACTGAGGATGAAGAATCTTTTATGGTATGTTGGTCTCAAGGGCCCACATCAACCTGGCTCATAATCACTCATTTGTGATTTGCACCCCCACCCCCCGGTAAAAAATGAAAATGCAATATTATCCTGCTTTAATCGCCCCTATCTTCAGTTAAGATGTTCAGAACTGCACCAATTTTATGTGTATGATTGACCTGGCATTCTCTGGGGGTATGCCAAGTTTCGTAGAATTTCATCCATGGGGGGTCTAAAAAAATTAGGTTATGTGTACAAGCTTTGTTTCTGTATGATTTGTTGGATGGGGAGGCTAAGCGGGAGATAAAGTTTAGTCCAGCAACTGATCGAAATGACCCACAGAAAATTTTTGAGATTCTGAAAAGTAACTTTCGCTGCCCTAAATCTCTTAACGCTTTGTACTGTCAGTTTTATCACCGCCGGCAGTTCGAAAGTGAATCTGTGAGAGAGTATTCACGTGTTTTAATGGAGTTGATGGAACAGATTAAAGAAAAAGACACCGATTTAGAGCATTCTGACCGCCTTCTTCGTGACCAGTTTGTTGAGGGCCTTCGTAATGAGAAACTGCAAGGCGACCTGCTAGATCAAATTGCAGCAAACCAGCAACTAATTTTTAGGGATATACGCAGTGAAGCCCTTGATTGGCTTAATCGGCGTGCACAAACCACACCCCGGCCTCGGGCCTACTCCTGCAATTCTTATGAGGCAGATACTAATGCAGTTTCAGCCAGCCCCTCCTCAGAGTTGACAGAGTTGAAGGAGTGCCTCCGCAAACAGCAGGCTCAGCTAGATGCAATCTTATTTCAATTAGGACAGCCACATAGTATTCCCAGTTCCACCAACAGACCGGTGGTTGCTCAGTCTAGGCCATACAAATTCCAAGCAGATGGTAAACCTATCTGCTTACGTTGTAATAAAGCTGGTCACATAGCAAGAATGTGTAGGGCCATGCTCCCAGTAGGTCAGGGGGTTGCAACACGGGGTGACTTACCTAGCGGGGGGCAGATTGGGGTAGCCACCAATAGTGTCTCTCAGCAGGAAAACTAGCGCCCTCCGGTGTGGGGAGCTCGGCACCAGGAGGGGGTTAGTTGGGCTCAGAACAGAATAAGACTCTTGCGATGAAGTCACATCTTATCGGAAGTTGTCCTGTCATCGACATCCGTCTTGGAGGCGTACTTACACGATGCCTTCTAGACACCGGTTCCATGGTGACAACAGTGACTGAAAGCTTTTTCCGGCAGCATGTACAGCCTCAGACCAACGAAACGATGCAGCCGTGTGATTGGCTACAGATTAAAGCAGCTAATGGGCTAGCCATTCCCTACTTAGGATATATTGAGCTGGATTTAGAGGTACTGGGCAAAGTGCTCCCAAAGATCGGAGTGTTAGTTGTTACAGATGCACTGGACCCCACCACCCGCCAACAGAAGACTACAGTGCCAGGTTTGTTGGGGATGAATGCCATTAGCCGTTGCTATCAAGAGCTTTTTGAGGAACATGGGCAGGATTTGTTCCACTGTCCACTAGTACAGACAGAGAGCGGGTGGAAACGAGCTCTATCTGAATGCCAAATTTTAGAACGCCTCTCTAGCTCTGGCTGCATTGGAAAGGCAGTAGTGCAGCCAGGGCCAGTCCTTCGTATACCAGCTGGGTGCCTTAAGTTTGTGCATGCAACTTGCTCTCTCGTCCCAGGCCCTGTTACATCATGCTTCCTGGAGCCACTGCCCTATGGAGAGGGCCGATTGCCACCGAACCTCCTTATCTCATCAGCCCTATTGCCAATCACCCAGGGCAAAGTGAATGTACCAGTGGTCAATGTGGGGACAGAAGATCAGTGGCTCCAGCCCCGCAGAACCCTTCATATTGTAGACCCAACCCCCTGTGATGACCAGGTAGTCAGTGCGCAATCCGCAGCAGTTAGTACCTCAGCCTCTGTAGATTTCTCGGTGTTACAATGGCCAAACCTTTCTTCCTCACAACAACAGGAACCTAGAGAGCTCCTAGAGAAGTATAGAGGAGTCTTTAGCGATGGGGATTTGGGTTACACGATGGGGATTTGGGTTGTACGGCGTTTACCCTCTAGGCGCCACAGTCGACTTTAGTCGACAAGATGCGGTACTGAATAAAACGGCCGATTTAGTCAAATAAGGTGTCATATTTCGTTCGACCTCCACTCCACTAGATGGCAGACATGTCATACGTCATCCCCGAGTCGGAAAAAAGTCATGCTTTAAACAAAACTTTCGCGCTACAGCTGCAGTGAATCAGTGCGTGCAATACTGGAGCTAGTGTGCGTGTAAGCTATTTTATCAGAGCGATATTGTCAACGTCAGCGAGTATTTGCATAGATTATCGTCTAATGGCATCAAAAAAGTTTATCTGAAATGAAGTGTTGGGTCTTCTATTCGCGGACCCTGATTCTGAAGGGGAATATCTGCCTTCAGAAAATGACGGTGATTCGTTTAGTGAGGCTTCAGATGCGTCCCTGCCTTGCAATGATGCAGCTGGACAAAGTGAGAGTTTACTCCATAGTTTAGCTTACACCAAGCACAAACGTTGAATCGTTTGCCCAATGTCACTGGTGGGGATAATGTTTCACGGATTCGGAGTGTTCATCGGGAAGTTAGCAGGGTGTTAGTGGTGTGGCGAACGAGGCTGGAGGTAGCCTAATGTCCATAGCGCTAGCTTCTGTCTTCTGAACGTGTGCCTCTCCACAAATCGCGGCGACAGTAACGTGGAGAAGCCTTTGTCTAATGCCACTGGGTATGTTAGACGAGGTCGAAGTGCTCATAGGACAGTTAGGGGGGAACGTAGTGGCAGTGTGGGGAGTCGCAATGAGAATGACAGTAGGCCTAGGCCGAGCTGCGCAAATTCTCTCCACTCGGCGCGCGCGAGGCAGATCTGGCCATGCTGCTCGCATGGTGGAGGTGGTGACACGCTCTCTCCCTCTCCCTCTCCCACACACACACACACATTAGGTCATGCAAAGTCTATCACAAGATGATGGGAATGCCGGCCCTGTATGGATAGGGATAGGGAGTCATTATCTCTACAGCAAAAGGCCTGCTACATAAAAAAAAATGTCAGCCATTTATTAGTAATGATTTACACTGTTGATTTGCTATCTATTTCCCTGATCATTTAGGACATACACTATGTGTTCCTTTTTGTGTGTTCATGTCCTTGTGATGTGTGTGTCTTTGTCAGCTAAGAAAAAAAACAAAAAAACATCAACAAAAACAACAAAAAGAAAAAAAAATACTAACATTGTCTCTTGTCTTGTCTCGTCATCTCACTCCTGATCTGTGCCTTGCCGTGGCAAATGAGCTTTTGAACTAAACAGGTCTTGTCTACTTGTGTTTGTGTGTCATCTGAATAATATATATGTGCCCCATACATGGAATGTATGTAGTAAATGGAAAATCTCTACAGCAAAAGGCCAGTCTACCGCTACATGCATTTGGTTTGTTTTTGCCATTTATTAGTAATGATTTACACAGTTTGTTCACTACTTACTATTTACCTGAGCATTCAGTATTGTGCAATATAGCATACAGAAGGTGAGGGACATTTTGGGGGGAAAGAAGTGGTGCATTTTATCATTCAAACATGCGACTTTTCATGAAAATTCTATAATCCAAGATGGCTGCCACCATATGACGTCATAATATGCAAATTAGATATAAACATTTAATCTCTACATAAACTTTGGGTCATCCTTAATATTTACTATCTCTTATCACTTTTAAGATATAGCCTTTTGAAATGAAGATGTCAAAATTGATCGTTTCGGAAAAAAACCTCTGGCGCCTAAAGGGTTAATCCAACATGAGATACCCTTAGTGGATACAGCCCCAGTACGCCAGCGTTACCGTCGTCTACCCCCATCACAGTTTGCACAAGTTAAAGCTCATGTGAAAGAGTTAGTAGAAAAAGGGGTGGCTCGGCCTAGTAGTAGTCCATATGCTTCGCCAATCGTAGTGGTTCAGAAGAAAGATGGTGTGATTCGCCTTTGTGTGGACTACAGGCAACTCAACGCCAGAACCAGGAAGGATGCGTATCCTCTTCCAAGAATAGAGGAATCCTTGGATGCACTGACAGGAGCTACTCTGTTCTCCACGCTCGATTTAGCTTCTGGATACAATCAAGTGCCTATGGCAGAACGCGACAAGGAAAAAACGGCCTTTTGTACGCCGTTTGGCTTATTCGAGTTTAACCGAATGCCCTTTGGGCTATGTAATGCACCGAGTACATTCCAACGCCTGATGGAAAGAATTTTTGGCAATCTAAGTTTTCAGTCTTTGTTGTTGTACCTCGATGATATAGTCATCTTTTCGTCTTCTTTCCACCAGCATGTACAACGGCTACAATTAGTCTTGAGCAGGCTTAAAGAACACAACTTAAAACTCAAATTGAGCAAATGTAATTTTTTCAAGGAGGAAGTGCAATATCTTGGCCATGTAATATCGACTGGTGGAGTGGCAACTGATCCTGAAAAGATTCAGACTGTCCTGCAGTGGAAGCAACCGACTACCCTGACCCATCTACGACCATTTCTGGGCTTTGCCTCTTATTACCGCAGGTTTGTGGCAGGCTTTGCCAAGCATGCGGGTCCCTTACACAGGCTTGTAGCCAAGGTCCAAGGTAAAGGAAAGAAGTGTGGAGGTCCTAATACCAGGCTGGGGAATCTATGGGATGACCACTGCGAGCAAGCTTTTCAGACATTGAAACAAGAGCTTGTAAGTGCCCCTGTGCTTAAATACGCTGATTTCTCAAAACCATTTATCCTTGAAATTGATGCGAGCCAAATGCAAAAACTTCAATATCTTGTGATTGCTCCACAAAATTGTACATGTAGTGTCCATTCTGCAACTGATGCATTTCAATATCTGAATCATATACTGAATCAGCCTTACTGTAGTTAAGGTTTTCAGTGACCTCCTCATTGCTGCTGATAATGGCATGACATACTACTTCATAGGCTTGAACATTCCATAGAAATAGAGTTTATCCATCTCTTATTAGAGTTTATCCACCTCTCAAAAGAATGTATCCACCAATTGCAAATTTTAACATTCAAAAATCACATTGTATTATCCACAATATGTACACTCATCAACACTCTAGGAACCATTTAATACCACTGGTATTGTTATAAACATTGGGCAATAACGTCCATCATCATCAAACATGTTCTGAATGCTTTTTTACATAATCCTATAGACCCTTTCAACAATAAAAACAAAAACAATGCTTGAATGTTCTATTTGGGCCCCAATCTACTTCCTCTGCATTAAGATAACATATGGAATGTTAAAAAGGAAGTCTTGTGGGGCCAACTATGATGCTGATAATGGAACTCTCTTGAAAGGGTCTATTGACCCTTTCAACAATAAAAACAAAAACAATGCTTGAACGTTCTATTTGGGCCCCAATCTACTTCCTCTGCATTAAGATAACATATGGAATGTTAAAAAGGAAGTCTTGTGGGGCCAACTATGATGCTGATAATGGAACTCTCTTGAAAGGGTCTATACCGCATGACGTAGTCCACCTTATCATGCAGAATTTATAGTTTGCCCACTTCTTATTTTACCACCCTGCTTACAACTCTCCAGACAGCCCCTTCCACAGTGCTATAAGAGGCGTCGTATATGAGTGCTTGTCTCTTTTGTCTTTTTCTGCAGCTCTATCATTCAGTGTTTGATCGGACTTATTTAGACATATCTCTAACAGCTATACAACCTGCTGAAACATGAGATTACAGACTATACTAGCTTTGGTTGTGGTGTTTGCCGGGACAATTCAAGGTACAGTAAGTAGCTTGAGAACCAACACCAAGGTACCAACAAACTGTCTAAATTATCATCTTTTTTAAATATTGAGACATATGTTGACAACAAGATTCAGTGGCAACACATTTGAGATTGTTACCAAATGTCATAGCCCATGCTGTGGTGCCATTAATGATCTTCATAACCTGGTGCAACAGAACTGGAATAGACCAAGTGTTTGTAGGTACTGTGACCTTTAAATAGCATTGTGATGCTGGGTGACATGGAAAGATGGTAAAAAAAACAACAACTCATAGACTCATTAACGTTCATTTGTACAATGTCAAGTTTTCACAACTTGATGCTTCAGAGCTTGAAGTATCATGGAACATGTCAAAATTCAGAAGTGGTATCAAGTGCCACAGAGGCATTCTTCACTGGATTACACCCACATGCCACAGGGAGTGTTATTCATGTTGTTCATCATCACAGTGTGATAAATGTTTTTCACTACTTGCAGGCCACATTTCTTTCACAGAAATAGAGGCCACTTGTGATGCTACGCAGGATGTTTCATGTGACGGGACTGTGGGACAGCCTTTGTATCTACAGATGATCTCAAAAGAGAAAGCACAGAGAATGCAACAAGAATATGAACTTAAATTGATTAAAAAAAACAATAACGGTGAATCCAGACTACTTCGATCTAAGGAAAACTCACCGATCGAGCCAAGATGGACATTTTGTCCAGACAACGGGACCTTGATTATAAACCCTGTGGAGTGGGCTGATTTTGGAATGTACAAAGTACAGATCTACCTAACAAACGGGACCTCCGTGGCAAGTACCAACATGACGCTGATGAACGGTAAATAATCACTTTTTGACAGCAATACCACACCGTATAAGCAAATACAAAAGAGGGGTTGTCACAGTTACTAAACATGGAATCGCACAAAATAGTCATGTTTCTCATAATGCTATTATGTTGAACTAACATATTTAGTAATTAATTAAATGTATGCAACACATAGACTGTATAGACCCTTTCAACAATAAAAACAAAAACAATGCTTGAACGTTCTATTTGGGCCCCAATCTACTTCCTCTGCATTAAGATAACATATGGAATGTTAAAACGGAAGTCTTGTGGGGCCAACTATGATGCTGATAATGGAACTCTCTTGAAAGGGTCCATAAAAAAATCACTATCTCTGTGGAGGCTTCAAAAACAACAACAAAAACAACCTGGGCAAACCCAGCCCATAATAACATAGCAACCTGGGCAAACCCAGCCCATAAACACATAGCAACCTGGGCAAACCTAGCCCATAAACACATAGCAACCTGGGAAAACCCAGCCCATAAACACATAGCAACCTGGGCAAACTCAGCCCATAAAGACATAGCAACCTGGGCAAACCCAGCCCATAAACACATAGCAAACTGTGGCAAACCTAGCCCATAAACACATAGCAAACTGTTCCAGCAAATCACAGACGAGATGCTCGGTTAGGAGAGTTTCAATTGCACGGGAGAGAGGGGGAGGAAGTAGTGAGCTAGCTCTCTGTTTTGTTTGAATGTCAACAGAAGTGACGTTACCCAGCATCACTTAGAGCACCTTTAATTACATTAGCTTTTATTAGAGTTTAGAGTTCGCATTTTGCATGTCATTTGAAATGAGTGCCTTTTTAAGCAGACATTTTTTACTGTACTGTGTATCATGTTAGGGGCATGTATAGAGCAGTTGTGGCCTACTATTTAGGGCTTCGGGCTTGGAACCGAAGGGTTGCCGGTTCGATTCCCGACCAGTGGGAACGCCTAAAGCGCCCTTGAGCAAGGCACCTAACCCCTCACTGCTCCCCGAGCGCCGCTGTAGCAAGGCAGCTCACTGCTCCAGGTTAGTGTGTACTTCACCTCACTGTGTGTTCACTAATTCACGGATGGGATAAATGCAGAGACCAAATTCCCTGTATACGCAAGTATACTTGGCCAAGAAACCTGATTTACATTTACATGTTTATTTACAGATTCAGCATAATAGCTTTTATCTTTCAAATGAATAAAAAAGTAAATAGGAGTCTGAAACAGACCAACGCGGTGTGCATTTGCACAGCTCAACAGTTGGCCGCAATGACTGCACACTGTTATGTAACCTTACCACAGTATATCAACCTTGCCGACTACCTCTCTCAAAATAGACACGCAAGAATCGTGCAGGTCTCATTCAGATGAAAGCATACAATATGTCTGTAACCTTTTAAAGTTGGGGAAATAAGTTCCAGCTGCTTGATGGGAAAGTGGCTGACAAGAAAGGAAAGTGAAGGGAAGGTGAAACGCTGCACATTTCTGAGCGTACTAATGATCGTGATATTAACAAATAATTGTGCCTGTCCTCCACTGCTGCTGTGCCCAAGTGAAGATATTAAAGTTCAAGCTTAGCAGCTTCACCAAAAACTCAACCTTCTGAGAATATAATAATGATGACTATTGGCTTAAAGTGCTTCTGTAAATAATTTCAGAATTTTCTGTCTAGTTTATCCAGGTCACTCTGGTTTAGTTCAGTTAAAATACTGCAAATTAATCAGTATTCACAGTGCACTGTGCTTAAAGTGAGGCCTCATTCACCTACAAAACATCAGCTTTACTTAGGGCTCACCGTCCTTTATTACAGAAAAAGCTAGTTCAGTTTGTACTCTTCTATCGTCTAGCTTTGTGTTGGTGAACTCTTTGGTCATTTATTTGTGCTAATCCTCCAGTAGCTCACAGTAACCACAGTCACTTATAGAAGTGAACCCACAGAACACTCGAGGCGTCGTATATGAGTCCATGTCTCATATGTCTTACTCTGCAGCTCCATCATTCAGTGTTTTGAATCATTGATTCGTTACCCTAATTTTGTCATAATGTCACAACCACTGACAAGGCAGTATACAAAGTATAAGTATAAGTATATATACTTTTTTGATCCCGTGAGGGAAATTTGGTCTCTGCATTTAATCCAATCGGTGAATTAGTGAAACACAAACAGCACACAGTGAGGTGAAGCACACACTAATCCCGGCGCAGTGAGCTGCCTGCTACAATGGCGGCGCTCGGGGAGCAGTGAGGGGTTAGGTGCCTTGCTCAAGGGCACTTCAGCCGCGGCCCACTGGTCGGGGCTCGAACCGGCAACCCTCCACTTACAAGTCCAGAGTGCTAACCAGTGGGTCACGGCTGCCCACTGTGTACACATTGGCCAGAAGAGTTGTCTGTGGAGTGCCCCACCCCCTAGCTTTACAGAGTGAAGGCTACACAAATCAGGGTTGCACCAAATATCTCAGTCATGTGCGGTGCAAAAGTGAGAGCCACAGAAAACAGCATTTGAGACTCCTAGCAGCAGATTCAAGCAGTTGTAGTTATTGTATCCTACTAATGGGCAACTCTTGTTGCATTAATTCACATAAAAGTTTACAAATGTACAAATTTTGTTAATGTTCTCACATTTTTAAAGACAGGTGTGCAAATGTGTTTTGCATCATATATACTGCATCGATAGTAAGTGTATGACTCTGTATGACTGCTCAGTTTGATCGATGAGTTTTCTTGAAAATAGAGATATCTGTTTTTGCTACTAAACTCTTATTTTGTCAGATTTGTTTTGAAAATGGATATCTGTTTTTGCTACTAAACTCGTCTAATTGTGTCAGCTTCTATTCTGTTAGAATCTGGTCAGATTTCACGTTGGAATGAGAACTTAATTCGGATACTGTGTTCCATTGGAGTGGTCATAATTGCTGTGGTTATTCTTCTGAACAGAGTTCAATTCTGTCAACAAAGAGGTAATCACTAAAAAAAAAACAATGGGCCTCATTCACCAATATCTTCCGAATTTTCTTAACTGTGTTCTTAAGAAGGTCCTACGAAAACTCCTAAGCAGATTTACAAAGGTGTTCTTAAACCTTACCTTAAACCTACCCTAACCCTAACCCTAACCTCTAACCCTAATCAACCCGAACCCTAAACCTAACCCTAACCCTAAACCTAACCCTAATCCTAACTTGTTATGACAAAAACCAAATGTCACTTAATAACAGAAGCGTTATGTCATAAACGTTTATGACTTGTTTATGACACGTTCATGACAGTGTCATGTCACTCTTATGTCGACACTGTCAAGTAAAGTGTAACCCAAATTTCTTCGTAAGAACGGTTGGTGAATGAGGCCCATTGCTGCTTCAACAACTTTCTCCCCTATCTACAACCTCCATGGCAACAAGTGATCCGATTTCACTGTTGCAACTGAAATATAGCCCTTTGTTGCTCATATGCATGTTCTGTTTACATTTTAGGTGTTGGTGAAGGAATGACTGAGACTAACCCTGGTGTGTGCATTCCCATGGTATCCCAGTCAGCTTCAGTGCAGAATGAGCCGTGCCATGTTCCACGAGACATAAATAAATAACTCATTTAAACAGCAATATTTGTATATTTATGTTCATTATCACAAACTGCTCTTAACCAGCTTTGTCTTTTACTGTGTTATAATGCATTTGAAAATGAATTTATTTTTAAAAGGATTTTGAAATGCATTTCTACATCAGTAATTCTGACGCTGACTTCAGTGTTATTACTGGTAACTCTCATAGCACCACGTTCTCTCACAGGAAGTCAGCTGTCTAAATGTAGCGGTGCAGGACCTTTAGGTTGTTACAGTCATACTGCATCTCATTTTCTAACCTATAATCAGACTCTGGTCCCATGCACCTCAGCTCCTGGTGTCAGAAACTCAGTAGGTATTATTTAAAAAAGTCTGTTTCATGTGAGTCAATGTACTAACAACTAGTAAATCCTTTTTCTTTTGTTTGTGTTATTTGTCGGTTTCTTCTGCGAAGCTTCACAGTGGTCAGGCTCACCATACTGTAGTACAGACATTTCTTCCTCATTCTGCCAGTAGGCTACATGGTACATGAGTACCCAAAAGGCGTTGCAATATGGCCGCCGAGTGGAGGGACTTGCCTAAAAGGACTTTGCCTGTACCCATCAGACTTGAGTGCAGGCCATTCAGACACAGAAAACAACAAGATGAAAGCCATCCTCTCCATCCTGTGTGAGTTCTTCAGTAAAATACAACATACCTGTTGATAATATATCCGAAGAGCAAACATTTTGAGTAAGTGTGTTGTGTCTAATGAATCTGCTTTGTCAATGTATCTGCAGTTCTTGTGACATAAGGTGTCAAGCCTGAGTGAAGATATGTGATAAATATTCAGTTCCTGTATTTTTCATTTATTTTTGCACTGCTGTGGAGCCAGCAAGGGTTTATGGATCTTCAGCTGTTACGAAGGGAGACAAACAAAATACCATCTGAGGGAGGTGAAAGGAGGCTAAAATACTATTTTTATTATAATGCAGTGGAGAGCCAACATGGACACAAACCAACTAAGAGCAGGCTCATATGAGCAGCCTCACTAACAAATCACACAACACTGTGGTTATGAGCCAATCGTGCGGTAGTAGAAACCAGAAATGAGAATTCCAAGTCTTGCAGTTGTATGCAATTATGTTGGCCTTGGCTGCCCCCTGATGGTGAGTGACATATAGCTTTGTGGCAGAAGGTTTGTAACTTTACTGTAATGCAGTACAGCAAAACGCATTAGGCTACTAAGACTCTGAGGGTGAGATGACAATATTGAATGCAAATGTTTTGTAGTCTTTCTGTTGGTACCTATTGCCTACATTAATGTGTTGAATGCTTGTTTTAGTTTATGCCAAAAAGTTATACTGAAAGCAGGGGATGCCCTGTTCTGTAGGCCCTATTTTAGATAGATAGATAGATAGATAGATAGATAGATAGATAGATACTTTATTGATCCCCAAGGGGAAATTCAAGGTCTCAGTAGCATACAGACATCACACACAACATGCACTAACAGCAGAAAAAGTAATAAAAGTATATAATACACAACTAAGCAATAAGGACAGTAGAAAATAAAGAATATACTAAAATACAAATTATGCTAAATAACACTAAATCTAAAACAAGTCTAAAACAGTATCCACATAGTGTGCTTAGGGGTGATTAAGCATGAGGCGCTTGCAATGACTGAGGCAGGTACTGAGCCTGTGATTCTGTGTGCATAGTAAGGTAAGGTGTTCTGTGAAAGTGAGTGTCATGGTGATGGTGCAAATGAGTAAGTCCAACAGTGCAACAGTGCAAGAATAAAGTCTAGAGACCAGCATAAAATAAATATGGACATATAAGAGTGTAGACATGGTAATATAAAAAAACTATAGAAAAACTATATCAGTGCAAGAATGGGTTGACGTAATAAGGTACATTTTTGTAAAAGGGGGGGGGGGGGCACATAGGAGTACAGGAACATCAACACATTTTAGAAATGGCAATTAAACACTTTCTTTGAGTTTTCTGAGGTCCCAAGTACATTACACGTTTTCATTTAATCTATTATAGCTTGTCGGTCAAGGATATAAAGGATAGAATATTCATCAGTGCAACTTCTGAGAAAAAGCCATATTTTGTTTTGTTTCTGTGCAGGATTGGAGATAATCTGAGATGTTATGCAGGAGGCTGTGTGTTAGGCTACATGACCCTTGGCGTAAATGAAACGTGTACTCATTTACACATTGCTTATGTCATTTATGACCACTGCTGCACTGCATGACTGTATAGAGTTTGTCAGATATTATTTCCCTCCACTAGGTTGTGTGGTTTGTCTGTCTGTTCACCCGTCTGTCTGTCTGTGTGCAGGATTACACTAAAACTACCCCGCTGCTAGTATGAGATGGCATTCACACATGGTTTGTCTTCTAGTGTTCAAAGCAAGGCTTCTTTAGGTAAATTCCTAACCAAAGAACACAGAGTTTCACAGAGTGGCTGGGCCCGAAGTTGTGTAGTCGTCCCTTAGCCTTTTTTGCACATTTGTTCTGCAACCGCTGCACTAAATATTACTAAGCAAGTGGCCTCTAATAGGCACATCACACCCCCCCCCATCTCATTATGTGGCAGTTGGGTCATGTGACACAGTGAAGGACAGAAATGTAAAAATATGGAATATCTTGTGATTCAAACTCCACAAAATTGTACATCACAATTCTGGAACTGATGCATTTCAATAGGCCTATCACAAGAACTGCAAAATTGGGTAGGCTATGCCTAGGGCAGATTTAGGCTACTCACATATTAAGTGTTATTTTATTTCAGTTTTTTTTGGCTCAGTCAACAAAATGGCCACAGCTACTTTGTCCATATCATGTTAGCGGCATGTTAAAGCATGATATAGCATGTTGGCACCAGCTAACTGTTGTCTTTCAGTAATAACAATTGTTGCATAAGGCTGCAATTAGAGACAAGGTGCAATGTCAATGAACAAAGTATCTTGTGCATGAAGTAAAGCTGTGTGGCATGAGAAACATTAAGATGACCTATCAATGTTTGTGCTTAGGGTCTAGCTCAGGGGTATTCAATTAATCTTCAGTGAGGTCCAGTTACGGAAAATTTCCTCAAGCAAAGGTCCGGCGCATCATAATGTTTAACGTGCGTGTTTAGGCTATTTATATGTATGCATGTATAATATTAGGATGGATGGATGGAATTCAAGAAATAGAAGATTGTAGGCCTAGGCCTAATGTGTAATAAAAAATAAAATAAAGTGAAATAAAATAAGTAGCCTAAAAGGCAACATTCGAAATGAGGAGAAATAAGGCAAGACTAGATGTACCGCATAGCGGTACAAAATATGACCGCCGCTCAGTCCTGTACATCCGTTCCGCGAAAATAAATCACACTTCAATTTGTCTCCATATTTTACTCCATCCCCCACTCTTGAAACTTTTGTGTATGCTTGTTTGGCATGCCTGAGTGTGTGTGTGCGGCTGCACAGAAAGTAGCCTACTGGTGCTGAAAAGGTGAATAGATTGTAGAATAGCCAAAGAAGATGTAGCATTGTTATAAAACCTTTAAAATCTCTAAACAATCACAAGTAGGGCAGTTCATCACAGTTCATCCATTGCAACTGGATTGATGAAAGGTCACTTACACCTGTAGGCTACATTGTATTTGGGAAAAGCAAAAGGTATCATCAAAATTTTATTTATTTATTTATTTATTTATTTATAAATAAACAAAAACATCTCTGTCAGTTCCATGCCGTTTTCAACAGCTATAAAAACAAAGGTCATTTTTGGATGGATTTTTTGTGAATGTTTCTTCTTTTACATAAGATATTAGTCATCTTTAGTTCATGTAATACTTTATTGTCAATGCACAAATTAAGTAACAGTAGTCTGAAACGTTATTGTTAATGCACAAATTAAGTAACAGTAGTCTGAAACGAAATGCTGTTTTACAACTAATCAGTGGTGCAAATAACTGACATGTCCAAATGGGCCTTGATGAAATGCGTCGCTAGACTAATACACATTTTAACGGGCCAAAGTTGAAGAGCTGTTGTCCATTATTGTTCGTGCAAATATAGGCTGATTCATGTTCCCTTGCATTGTGTAACTGAGGTCCATGGCTAGTCTGGCTTTCACCAGACCAAGCTCAATCTTTTAAGAAATCAAAAAACAAATAGCGGGCAGATCAGGCTGGGTTCACTCAGCCTAGTCCATAGGCACCCGATATTGTTTAATTTTCCGATTGAGATATCCACGCTCTGGCTATTCTAAATGCAAAAATGCATCAGGGAGTTTTGACAAAACTGTAACTAACAAACTAGATCCTAATAGAAAGCTGTTAGCTTCCCTAAGCTACAGGTAGGCTTATAAGGTAGGCCTATTTACAACATAAATTGTCAATAGGCTATGCTGGCGACACAAATAAAATCTCTTTTGGAAACCAATGGCTTACGCCTTACAGTATCAAGCGGACTTAAACTGCCATATCGTGGCGAAAAGTTGTAATAAAATTCACGCAGCTCCATGAGTCAAGGAAAGCGCGAATGAAGTAGCCACTTCTAAATGGGACCCACTACACAGTAGCTTAAGGTGTGTTGCTAAAGCAGCCATAATGAAATGAAGGTGTCATTGTTTGGATACTTCACACACACGTGCTTTTTAATTTCACAGACTACAACTACCAAGCTGGAATCAAAGCACATCGATTCCCCTCTCACACCCTGCACACACTTAAATAACTTAAATAATAAACACACAAAATAAACAGGCTTCTCAGTCTCATGCATGTATAGGCAAAACTGTATCAGACCGGTGTATCGTTGGTAAATCTTCCATTGCACATGGATTATGGGCCAGGTTGATGTGGGCCCTTGAGACCAACATACCATAAAAGATTCTTCATCCTCAGTGCCACGGTTCAGGTAGTTATTTAGGAAAAACGGCTTTTTTTGCGGTTCGGGGGGGGGGGGGTGGTGAGTGGCCCCCGGGGACGAAACAAAAATTTTCCGTAAAAGTCTAGTGGGGCTACATACCCACCAAATTTCATGTGCCCCGGTGGTTCGGTGTCCCGGGTATCGTTGACCAAAAATTCAGGAAGTAGATGACGGGGGGGGGGGGGGGGAACTTTGACAATCTCTACATGACCGCTTCGCTAGCGGCGGTCATAATAATAATAATAATAATAATAATTTATTCACTGCAGGGCATTTCTACGTTCCTGTTTCTATGTCTACATTGAAAGTTGCTTAGGCTACACTAGGTTAAGACAATAAATAAACAGTTTGGCTCAAACTGCTTTCTTTCCCGTGAGTGGGAGGAGATTTTGATGCTATTATATTAGGCTATTTTATATTATATTATATGATATTATATTAGGCTACCTTACAGTATAGCTATTATTAATAATAAAATTAGTTGCCTAGTATTAGCAGCCTATTAATACGTTATTAGAATAGATTCCTAGTAGCCTACTATATAGTAGTGGTAATAAACAATATAGCAGAGTAGTATTAGACCTAGGCAAACTTTTCTATTGTTAACAAAACAACAAATAATTAATTATTATAGTATAGGCTACCCTCTCTGTCAATAAGATCAATTAATTCAAATAGGTTTCTTTAGACTTACTTGACAACATGTTTTCAGGTAGTGTCATAAAGCCCTTCCCCCCTTCTCTTTTGTAATATATCTGGCTGTTTGACCCTCTGCCCTGTGGCTGCACGGAAAGCTACATGAGTGAAGTTGCCGCGGTAATGTACTTGACTGGACCCTTGACCCCTTACCCCAGTAACAGGCTTATCTAATTGGGAGGTAAGGGGGTAGTCCCCATCCCCCACCTATTGTCCCCAAACCCTAAGTCCAAAAACACCTCAAAGAGAAGTGACAAGAAAAGTGAGAGTGGTGTCTCTCTGGAGGTTAATTTCAAGAATATGAGCACCAGAAAGATGAACAATGTATGGATGCACTTCGACCAGGAGAGCACTCTAAAGGCTAAATGCAAGTACTGCAAAAACCTGGTTTCAAATCATGGAGGATCCACATCCAACATGAGAAGGCACTTAAAAATGAAGCACCCCACTGCACTGCTTGAAGTAGGACTGAATTTCCTTGCGATTTAGCAATACTGACTCAAGTGACTCGTCCAACCCGGATCAGTTTAGTGAGTGACTCAGAATAACCCGGATCCTTAAAAGGAATCGAGTTTGACAGGCCTAGTCCGGATAGGATCATGTCACAGTCCGGACTCGGAGCCTTTTGAAGTTGGGGAAATAAGTTATTGCATGATGGGAAAGCGGCTGACAAGAAGCAAAGTTAAAGGGTTTCTAAAGGAAACAGTGCACTGCAGTGCTTAAAGCGAGGCCTCATTCACCTCAAAAAGATTAATTTTAACCAGGGCTCACAATACTTTATGACAGAAAACGCCAGAGGCCATTTTGCACGACAAGGCTCGTTTAGTTACTCTTCTATCGTTTAGCTTTGTGTTGCTGAACTCTTCGGTCATTCATTTGTGTTAATCCTCCAGCACACTAATGATTGCTATATTAACAAATAATTTTGCCTGTCCTCCACTGCTGCTGTGCCCAAGTGAAGATATTAAAGTTCAATCTCAGCAGCTTCACCGGAAACACAGAAAAAAAATCAACCTTCTGAGAACTTAATAATGATGACTATTGGCTTAAAGTGCTTCTGTAAATAATTTCAGAATTTTCTGTCTAGTTTATCTACGTTCACTCTGCTTTAGTTCAGTTAAAATACTTCAAATTAATCAGTATTCACAGTGCACTGGTGCTTATATGGCCTCATTCACCTCCAAAAGATCAATTTTACCCAGGGCTCACCTCATCCTTTATTATAGAAAACATTCGTTCAGTTTGTACTCTTCTATCATCTAGCTTTGTGATGGTGAACTCTTTGGTCATTTATTTGTGCTAATCCTCCAGTAGCTCACAGTAACCACATGTCACTTATAGAAGTGAACCCACAGAACTCTCCAGACAGCCGTTTCCACAGTGCTATAAGAGGCGTCGTGCATGAGTGCTTGTCTCTTTTGTCTTTTTCGGCAGCTCTATCATTCAGTGTTTGATCAGACATATTTAGACATATCTCTAACAGCTATACAACCTGCTAAAACATGAGATTACAGACTATACTAGCTTTGGTTGTGGTGTTTGCCGGGATAATTCATGGTAAGTAGCCTGAGAACCAACACCAAGATACCAACAAACTGTCTATTACACCTTTTCTAAAATATTGAGACATGTGTTGACGACAAGATTCAGTGGTTCAGTAGCACATTTGAGATTGTTACCAAATGTCATAACCCATGCTGTGGTGCCGTTAATGATCTTCATAACCTGGTGCAACAGAACTGGAATAGACCAAGTGTTTGTATGTTCTGTGACCTTTAAATAGCATTGTGATGCTGGACGACATGGAAAGGTGGTAAAAAAAACAAAAAGAAAAAACGTATAGACTCATTAACGTTCATTTGTACAATGTCACGTTATCACAACTTGATGCTTCAGAGCTTAAATGTAAGTATCATGGAACGTGGCAAAATTCAGAAGTGGTATCGGGTGCCACAGAAGCATTCTTCACTGGAGAATTACACCTACATGCCACTGGGAGTATTGTCCATCTTAACAGTGTGATTAATGTTTTTTTTCACAGGTTTTTTACAGGCCACAAAGCTACATTTAGCACTAAAAACCGAATAGTTTATTTATAGTTCGACTACGGATATTTCACGTAATGTTCGAATGCATATTTGCAGCAGGACAGCAGACAGACCGCTCTTAGTTAGAGCCGCTGTGTTATCCAATGAAATTAAGTTGCGCTTCAGGGTGACTCCACTCGGACTCCATGCGCGTTCCTGAGCAACTTTTTCTTCTTCTTGTTATGAGGCAAGGACTTTATGTGCATTATCGCCACCCTCTTACTGGAGGACGACTCTCTTTTTACAGAATATCCAATAAAAATCGACGTTGGTCCATGCGTCATTTCCAGCTTTGTAACTTGGCGCATGGTCAGAGCCGACTGGCGCTGGATCCGAACCCCAGTGTTCAAGATGGCGTTGACTATGAATTGGCCGGATTTACTAGCCTAGCCTCCACCATTTATTTGTATGGAGGGCGGGACTTAGTCACTCTCTCCAGTTATATATACATGTAATACCTCCATGGGTGGAAGTATGCTCGCCCTATATGGGGCGGACCAATCAAATCAGGCTTTACGATGATGGACAGGTGAGCAACAGCGCCGGGCCCAGTTTCCCGAAAGCATCTTAAAGCCTAAGAGCGTCGAAAAGTCCCTCTTACGAACGTCTTAAGATTTGCCGACTGTTTCCCAAAACCATCGTAGCTTAAGAGCGTCGTGAAAACACTCGAGTGCTCCAGAGTTCTCGTTACCGGCTAAGACACTTACAGTAAGAACACGTTTGAAGATAAGAAGTCGAGTAAGAAAGTGAGGAAATGTGTAGGCTTAGATTTTGATGCAGTACAGACTAAACCACATGTTCCTTTCTCTGCTTTTACCTCATAGGCCTAATTAAATATAGCCTTCACTTAGCAAAGATAATGGCAAACTATTCTGGCAACGTCTCATTTCATAACTGGATTGCATTTTTGTCCACTTTTCATCACATTATTATGACCATTACATGTAGGTTATAGGCCTACTATTTTGCACGCTAAAATCTGATTAATCGGGTAAACACCATAAAGAATGGGAACGTAAATTGGATTATGTATTCTAAGTTGTAATTCCTCTGTATGTCCTGTTGGTGACCTCAGTGAGAAGTACTGTTAAGACACTCTTAGCCGGTGTTACATGGCAACTGGCACCCATGTTAACTGGCTGTGTTGGTGACGTTTCTTTGACAGATGTGGCCGCTTGCAGATTTGTCACTTTTTGGTGGAAACTGGAGACGAACAAATACAACTATGCATGACATATTTAAATGTCAAAATTGTCTGTAGTACGCTACATGTGTGACGGGTGGGAAAGGGATAAGCCGTTGATGCACCTGGCGTCATTGTGATCAGTTTTAGGGAGTCACATGACGTTTCAGCTCAGGTGACCGGATGTAATGCAGGTAGAATAGTAGGCCTACCTCGCAGTCACTCTTTCTTTTCAAACCAGATGGTGCGTCTAATGCAGTGGTGAGAGCACTGTTTGTCGCGTTTGAACTTGCCGGCGGTGATCCAACACGAAGCGGGTAAGGAAAGCGTTTTTGGCTTTATTGTTTGAGGCAGACGTCAACTATTACAGGCCATACGCTTACAAACTTTGTGATGTGTTTTGACAAATAGTGTTTCAGTCGTCCGGTGCCTGGTCGTCATCATCGGCTGTGGTACATGCAGGGGGCGTCGATATTCAGGTATTAAATGACTTTATTGTCCGTCCATTTAGTGCAGCTTTGCTATAACTAATGTGTATTTATATTGTAGCTCCCTCATTCGCGTTGTGTCCAGACAGGGTGGCTGGCTAGCTGCACGAATGTTTGTTGAAGATTCTATTTGCTTAAATGTTATGTATATTAAAGTGTAACCCGTTAATCTTAGGAGAAAGGTACATGCTGTTGTGTGTTGAATATGCACTCATTGTCTTTAGTGTCAATGTTGGTTGAATGTGCATGGATTAATGTGATCTTTTGTTATTTTCAGGAGCAAGTTGTAGCCACTGTTTTCCCTATATGTAAAAAATGATATGTCAGTGGGTTAACGTTATGTTGTAGGTAGCTGTAGTGTGTAAAACCACCTCCAAGGTTGCGTGTTTATTTATTCTCTTGCTGTGTATGGCGAGGCCTGCTTTTTTCCTTTCATTCCTTTGTCAGCTGGGGCTGGGAGAACTCCGAGGGTAGCATACTCTGCTCTGCCTCCACCCTAGTCAGTGTAGCCTGCAGGAGGCCTGTACTAAGTCTGTGTGTGTAGTGACATTATTCGCTGCGCGGCGGTCATATAGGTTTAGTCAGATTTGTTTTGTTTTTTTTTTGTTTGTTTTTTTCGCATGCCCAAATTTCCGTCAATGATTCCCGGGACACTGAAAGACCGGGGTACACGAAACTTGGTGGGCATGTAACCCCACATGGATAGCATGGAACCATCGTTTTTCGTTTTGATCTGTAGCCCCCCCACTGGACTGGACCCCCTGAAAGGAGGGTAGGGCAGACACAGTTTTCTGTGAATATCTCGAAAACCGTAGGGTTTAGGAGGACCATTTTTTTTTGTATGTTGATCTCAAGGGGCCATGTCAACCCATTCCATAACCACTCATTTCATGTATAGCGCCACCTAGTTAAACACAAAAAAGTAAAAATGAGGTGTTGTAATTGAAGGTATCTGTGACCTAACATAGTCAAAACTGCACGAAATTGGAATTGTAGGATCATTATGACACCCTCTGTATGCACGCCAAGTTTTGTGGAATTCCGTTCATGGGGGGCCACACAATAAATTAATTTATGTTACTATACACCAACTGGCCTGTAGGTGGCCGGAGACAGTTTTCTGTGAATATCTCGAGAACCGTAGGGCCTAGGAGGTCCACCTTTTTTATGTATGTTGGTCTTAAGGGGGCATGTCAACCCATCCCATTACCACTTATTTCATGTATAGCGCCACCTAGTTAAAAATTAAAAAGCAAAAAATTAGGTGTTTTCATCACAATATCTCTGGCTGACAAGGTCAAAACTGCACGAAATTAAAAGTGTAGGATCATTATGACACCCTCCGAATGCATGCCAAGTTTTGTGTACTTTCGTTCATGGGGGGCCTTACAATAAAATAATTTATGTGTACATTTAGTGACGTACACCAACAAGGATTCCCGGGACACTGAAAGACCGGGGTACACAAAACTTGGTGGGCATGTACCCCCACATGGATAGCATGGAACCGTCATTCTTCGTTTTGATCTGTAGCCCCCCCCCGCTGGACTGGACCCCCCGAAAGGAGGGTAGGGCAGACACAGTTCTCTGTGAATATCTTGAGAACTGTAGGGCCTAGGATGACCAATTTTTTCCGTATGTTTGCCTCCAGGGGTCATGTTAGCCCATTCCATGTGCACACGTGCATAAACAGATACACACGCACACACATACATTTACAGTAATCATACGTATGACACATACTCACACAGTAGACATATGTACGCATGCATGCACATGCACAAACACACATACGCAGGCAAACACACAAGCACGCACACACACACACACACACACACCCACACACATAAACATATATTTGTACACGCACACATGCACAAAATTCAAGAATTTTTCCCGTCATCTACTCCCTGAATTTTTGGTCATTGATACCTAGGACACCGAACCACCGGGGTACATGAAATTTGGTGGGTATGTAGCCCCACTAGACTTTTACGGAAAAATTTCATTTCGTCCCCGGGGACCACCCCCCCCCCGTGCTGGGCCCCCTGAACCGCAAAAAAAAAAAACAGTTTTTCCTAAATAACTACCTGAACCGTGGCACTGAGGATGAAGAATCTTTTATGGTATGTTGGTCTCAAGGGCCCACATCAACCTGGCTCATAATCACTCATTTGTGATTTGCACCCCCACCCCCCGGTAAAAAATGAAAATGCAATATTATCCTGCTTTAATCGCCCCTATCTTCAGTTAAGATGTTCAGAACTGCACCAATTTTATGTGTATGATTGACCTGGCATTCTCTGGGGGTATGCCAAGTTTCGTAGAATTTCATCCATGGGGGGTCTAAAAAAATTAGGTTATGTGTACAAGCTTTGTTTCTGTATGATTTGTTGGATGGGGAGGCTAAGCGGGAGATAAAGTTTAGTCCAGCAACTGATCGAAATGACCCACAGAAAATTTTTGAGATTCTGAAAAGTAACTTTCGCTGCCCTAAATCTCTTAACGCATTGTACTGTCAGTTTTATCACCGCCGGCAGTTCGAAAGTGAATCTGTGAGAGAGTATTCACGTGTTTTAATGGAGTTGATGGAACAGATTAAAGAAAAAGACACCGATTTAGAGCATTCTGACCGCCTTCTTCGTGACCAGTTTGTTGAGGGCCTTCGTAATGAGAAACTGCAAGGCGACCTGCTAGATCAAATTGCAGCAAACCAGCAACTAATTTTTAGGGATATACGCAGTGAAGCCCTTGATTGGCTTAATCGGCGTGCACAAACCACACCCCGGCCTCGGGCCTACTCCTGCAATTCTTATGAGGCAGATACTAATGCAGTTTCAGCCAGCCCCTCCTCAGAGTTGACAGAGTTGAAGGAGTGCCTCCGCAAACAGCAGGCTCAGCTAGATGCAATCTTATTTCAATTAGGACAGCCACATAGTATTCCCAGTTCCACCAACAGACCGGTGGTTGCTCAGTCTAGGCCATACAAATTCCAAGCAGATGGTAAACCTATCTGCTTACGTTGTAATAAAGCTGGTCACATAGCAAGAATGTGTAGGGCCATGCTCCCAGTAGGTCAGGGGGTTGCAACACGGGGTGACTTACCTAGCGGGGGGCAGATTGGGGTAGCCACCAATAGTGTCTCTCAGCAGGAAAACTAGCGCCCTCCGGTGTGGGGAGCTCGGCACCAGGAGGGGGTTAGTTGGGCTCAGAACAGAATAAGACTCTTGCGATGAAGTCACATCTTATCGGAAGTTGTCCTGTCATCGACATCCGTCTTGGAGGCGTACTTACACGATGCCTTCTAGACACCGGTTCCATGGTGACAACAGTGACTGAAAGCTTTTTCCGGCAGCATGTACAGCCTCAGACCAACGAAACGATGCAGCCGTGTGATTGGCTACAGATTAAAGCAGCTAATGGGCTAGCCATTCCCTACTTAGGATATATTGAGCTGGATTTAGAGGTACTGGGCAAAGTGCTCCCAAAGATCGGAGTGTTAGTTGTTACAGATGCACTGGACCCCACCACCCGCCAACAGAAGACTACAGTGCCAGGTTTGTTGGGGATGAATGCCATTAGCCGTTGCTATCAAGAGCTTTTTGAGGAACATGGGCAGGATTTGTTCCATTGTCCACTAGTACAGACAGAGAGCGGGTGGAAACGAGCTCTATCTGAATGCCAAATTTTAGAACGCCTCTCTAGCTCTGGCTGCATTGGAAAGGCAGTAGTGCAGCCAGGGCCAGTCCTTCGTATACCAGCTGGGTGCCTTAAGTTTGTGCATGCAACTTGCTCTCTCGTCCCAGGCCCTGTTACATCATGCTTCCTGGAGCCACTGCCCTATGGAGAGGGCCGATTGCCACCGAACCTCCTTATCTCATCAGCCCTATTGCCAATCACCCAGGGCAAAGTGAATGTACCAGTGGTCAATGTGGGGACAGAAGATCAGTGGCTCCAGCCCCGCAGAACCCTTCATATTGTAGACCCAACCCCCTGTGATGACCAGGTAGTCAGTGCGCAATCCGCAGCAGTTAGTACCTCAGCCTCTGTAGATTTCTCGGTGTTACAATGGCCAAACCTTTCTTCCTCACAACAACAGGAACCTAGAGAGCTCCTAGAGAAGTATAGAGGAGTCTTTAGCGATGGGGATTTGGGTTACACGATGGGGATTTGGGTTGTACGGCGTTTACCCTCTAGGCGCCACAGTCGACTTTAGTCGACAAGATGCGGTACTGAATAAAACGGCCGATTTAGTCAAATAAGGTGTCATATTTCGTTCGACCTCCACTCCACTAGATGGCAGACATGTCATACGTCATCCCCGAGTCGGAAAAAAGTCATGCTTTAAACAAAACTTTCGCGCTACAGCTGCAGTGAATCAGTGCGTGCAATACTGGAGCTAGTGTGCGTGTAAGCTATTTTATCAGAGCGATATTGTCAACGTCAGCGAGTATTTGCATAGATTATCGTCTAATGGCATCAAAAAAGTTTATCTGAAATGAAGTGTTGGGTCTTCTATTCGCGGACCCTGATTCTGAAGGGGAATATCTGCCTTCAGAAAATGACGGTGATTCGTTTAGTGAGGCTTCAGATGCGTCCCTGCCTTGCAATGATGCAGCTGGACAAAGTGAGAGTTTACTCCATAGTTTAGCTTACACCAAGCACAAACGTTGAATCGTTTGCCCAATGTCACTGGTGGGGATAATGTTTCACGGATTCGGAGTGTTCATCGGGAAGTTAGCAGGGTGTTAGTGGTGTGGCGAACGAGGCTGGAGGTAGCCTAATGTCCATAGCGCTAGCTTCTGTCTTCTGAACGTGTGCCTCTCCACAAATCGCGGCGACAGTAACGTGGAGAAGCCTTTGTCTAATGCCACTGGGTATGTTAGACGAGGTCGAAGTGCTCATAGGACAGTTAGGGGGGAACGTAGTGGCAGTGTGGGGAGTCGCAATGAGAATGACAGTAGGCCTAGGCCGAGCTGCGCAAATTCTCTCCACTCGGCGCGCGCGAGGCAGATCTGGCCATGCTGCTCGCATGGTGGAGGTGGTGACACGCTCTCTCCCTCTCCCTCTCCCACACACACACACACATTAGGTCATGCAAAGTCTATCACAAGATGATGGGAATGCCGGCCCTGTATGGATAGGGATAGGGAGTCATTATCTCTACAGCAAAAGGCCTGCTACATAAAAAAAAATGTCAGCCATTTATTAGTAATGATTTACACTGTTGATTTGCTATCTATTTCCCTGATCATTTAGGACATACACTATGTGTTCCTTTTTGTGTGTTCATGTCCTTGTGATGTGTGTGTCTTTGTCAGCTAAGAAAAAAAACAAAAAAACATCAACAAAAACAACAAAAAGAAAAAAAAATACTAACATTGTCTCTTGTCTTGTCTCGTCATCTCACTCCTGATCTGTGCCTTGCCGTGGCAAATGAGCTTTTGAACTAAACAGGTCTTGTCTACTTGTGTTTGTGTGTCATCTGAATAATATATATGTGCCCCATACATGGAATGTATGTAGTAAATGGAAAATCTCTACAGCAAAAGGCCAGTCTACCGCTACATGCATTTGGTTTGTTTTTGCCATTTATTAGTAATGATTTACACAGTTTGTTCACTACTTACTATTTACCTGAGCATTCAGTATTGTGCAATATAGCATACAGAAGGTGAGGGACATTTTGGGGGGAAAGAAGTGGTGCATTTTATCATTCAAACATGCGACTTTTCATGAAAATTCTATAATCCAAGATGGCTGCCACCATATGACGTCATAATATGCAAATTAGATATAAACATTTAATCTCTACATAAACTTTGGGTCATCCTTAATATTTACTATCTCTTATCACTTTTAAGATATAGCCTTTTGAAATGAAGATGTCAAAATTGATCGTTTCGGAAAAAAACCTCTGGCGCCTAAAGGGTTAATCCAACATGAGATACCCTTAGTGGATACAGCCCCAGTACGCCAGCGTTACCGTCGTCTACCCCCATCACAGTTT
Organism: Alosa sapidissima; assembly: GCF_018492685.1. Lineage (NCBI taxonomy): Eukaryota > Metazoa > Chordata > Actinopteri > Clupeiformes > Clupeidae > Alosa > Alosa sapidissima. The sequence goes on along the minus strand of NC_055976.1, from coordinate 25,988,022 downwards.
GCACAAGTTAAAGCTCATGTGAAAGAGTTAGTAGAAAAAGGGGTGGCTCGGCCTAGTAGTAGTCCATATGCTTCGCCAATCGTAGTGGTTCAGAAGAAAGATGGTGTGATTCGCCTTTGTGTGGACTACAGGCAACTCAACGCCAGAACCAGGAAGGATGCGTATCCTCTTCCAAGAATAGAGGAATCCTTGGATGCACTGACAGGAGCTACTCTGTTCTCCACGCTCGATTTAGCTTCTGGATACAATCAAGTGCCTATGGCAGAACGCGACAAGGAAAAAACGGCCTTTTGTACGCCGTTTGGCTTATTCGAGTTTAACCGAATGCCCTTTGGGCTATGTAATGCACCGAGTACATTCCAACGCCTGATGGAAAGAATTTTTGGCAATCTAAGTTTTCAGTCTTTGTTGTTGTACCTCGATGATATAGTCATCTTTTCGTCTTCTTTCCACCAGCATGTACAACGGCTACAATTAGTCTTGAGCAGGCTTAAAGAACACAACTTAAAACTCAAATTGAGCAAATGTAATTTTTTCAAGGAGGAAGTGCAATATCTTGGCCATGTAATATCGACTGGTGGAGTGGCAACTGATCCTGAAAAGATTCAGACTGTCCTGCAGTGGAAGCAACCGACTACCCTGACCCATCTACGACCATTTCTGGGCTTTGCCTCTTATTACCGCAGGTTTGTGGCAGGCTTTGCCAAGCATGCGGGTCCCTTACACAGGCTTGTAGCCAAGGTCCAAGGTAAAGGAAAGAAGTGTGGAGGTCCTAATACCAGGCTGGGGAATCTATGGGATGACCACTGCGAGCAAGCTTTTCAGACATTGAAACAAGAGCTTGTAAGTGCCCCTGTGCTTAAATACGCTGATTTCTCAAAACCATTTATCCTTGAAATTGATGCGAGCCAAATGCAAAAACTTCAATATCTTGTGATTGCTCCACAAAATTGTACATGTAGTGTCCATTCTGCAACTGATGCATTTCAATATCTGAATCATATACTGAATCAGCCTTACTGTAGTTAAGGTTTTCAGTGACCTCCTCATTGCTGCTGATAATGGCATGACATACTACTTCATAGGCTTGAACATTCCATAGAAATAGAGTTTATCCATCTCTTATTAGAGTTTATCCACCTCTCAAAAGAATGTATCCACCAATTGCAAATTTTAACATTCAAAAATCACATTGTATTATCCACAATATGTACACTCATCAACACTCTAGGAACCATTTAATACCACTGGTATTGTTATAAACATTGGGCAATAACGTCCATCATCATCAAACATGTTCTGAATGCTTTTTTACATAATCCTATAGACCCTTTCAACAATAAAAACAAAAACAATGCTTGAATGTTCTATTTGGGCCCCAATCTACTTCCTCTGCATTAAGATAACATATGGAATGTTAAAAAGGAAGTCTTGTGGGGCCAACTATGATGCTGATAATGGAACTCTCTTGAAAGGGTCTATTGACCCTTTCAACAATAAAAACAAAAACAATGCTTGAACGTTCTATTTGGGCCCCAATCTACTTCCTCTGCATTAAGATAACATATGGAATGTTAAAAAGGAAGTCTTGTGGGGCCAACTATGATGCTGATAATGGAACTCTCTTGAAAGGGTCTATACCGCATGACGTAGTCCACCTTATCATGCAGAATTTATAGTTTGCCCACTTCTTATTTTACCACCCTGCTTACAACTCTCCAGACAGCCCCTTCCACAGTGCTATAAGAGGCGTCGTATATGAGTGCTTGTCTCTTTTGTCTTTTTCTGCAGCTCTATCATTCAGTGTTTGATCGGACTTATTTAGACATATCTCTAACAGCTATACAACCTGCTGAAACATGAGATTACAGACTATACTAGCTTTGGTTGTGGTGTTTGCCGGGACAATTCAAGGTACAGTAAGTAGCTTGAGAACCAACACCAAGGTACCAACAAACTGTCTAAATTATCATCTTTTTTAAATATTGAGACATATGTTGACAACAAGATTCAGTGGCAACACATTTGAGATTGTTACCAAATGTCATAGCCCATGCTGTGGTGCCATTAATGATCTTCATAACCTGGTGCAACAGAACTGGAATAGACCAAGTGTTTGTAGGTACTGTGACCTTTAAATAGCATTGTGATGCTGGGTGACATGGAAAGATGGTAAAAAAAACAACAACTCATAGACTCATTAACGTTCATTTGTACAATGTCAAGTTTTCACAACTTGATGCTTCAGAGCTTGAAGTATCATGGAACATGTCAAAATTCAGAAGTGGTATCAAGTGCCACAGAGGCATTCTTCACTGGATTACACCCACATGCCACAGGGAGTGTTATTCATGTTGTTCATCATCACAGTGTGATAAATGTTTTTCACTACTTGCAGGCCACATTTCTTTCACAGAAATAGAGGCCACTTGTGATGCTACGCAGGATGTTTCATGTGACGGGACTGTGGGACAGCCTTTGTATCTACAGATGATCTCAAAAGAGAAAGCACAGAGAATGCAACAAGAATATGAACTTAAATTGATTAAAAAAAACAATAACGGTGAATCCAGACTACTTCGATCTAAGGAAAACTCACCGATCGAGCCAAGATGGACATTTTGTCCAGACAACGGGACCTTGATTATAAACCCTGTGGAGTGGGCTGATTTTGGAATGTACAAAGTACAGATCTACCTAACAAACGGGACCTCCGTGGCAAGTACCAACATGACGCTGATGAACGGTAAATAATCACTTTTTGACAGCAATACCACACCGTATAAGCAAATACAAAAGAGGGGTTGTCACAGTTACTAAACATGGAATCGCACAAAATAGTCATGTTTCTCATAATGCTATTATGTTGAACTAACATATTTAGTAATTAATTAAATGTATGCAACACATAGACTGTATAGACCCTTTCAACAATAAAAACAAAAACAATGCTTGAACGTTCTATTTGGGCCCCAATCTACTTCCTCTGCATTAAGATAACATATGGAATGTTAAAACGGAAGTCTTGTGGGGCCAACTATGATGCTGATAATGGAACTCTCTTGAAAGGGTCCATAAAAAAATCACTATCTCTGTGGAGGCTTCAAAAACAACAACAAAAACAACCTGGGCAAACCCAGCCCATAATAACATAGCAACCTGGGCAAACCCAGCCCATAAACACATAGCAACCTGGGCAAACCTAGCCCATAAACACATAGCAACCTGGGAAAACCCAGCCCATAAACACATAGCAACCTGGGCAAACTCAGCCCATAAAGACATAGCAACCTGGGCAAACCCAGCCCATAAACACATAGCAAACTGTGGCAAACCTAGCCCATAAACACATAGCAAACTGTTCCAGCAAATCACAGACGAGATGCTCGGTTAGGAGAGTTTCAATTGCACGGGAGAGAGGGGGAGGAAGTAGTGAGCTAGCTCTCTGTTTTGTTTGAATGTCAACAGAAGTGACGTTACCCAGCATCACTTAGAGCACCTTTAATTACATTAGCTTTTATTAGAGTTTAGAGTTCGCATTTTGCATGTCATTTGAAATGAGTGCCTTTTTAAGCAGACATTTTTTACTGTACTGTGTATCATGTTAGGGGCATGTATAGAGCAGTTGTGGCCTACTATTTAGGGCTTCGGGCTTGGAACCGAAGGGTTGCCGGTTCGATTCCCGACCAGTGGGAACGCCTAAAGCGCCCTTGAGCAAGGCACCTAACCCCTCACTGCTCCCCGAGCGCCGCTGTAGCAAGGCAGCTCACTGCTCCAGGTTAGTGTGTACTTCACCTCACTGTGTGTTCACTAATTCACGGATGGGATAAATGCAGAGACCAAATTCCCTGTATACGCAAGTATACTTGGCCAAGAAACCTGATTTACATTTACATGTTTATTTACAGATTCAGCATAATAGCTTTTATCTTTCAAATGAATAAAAAAGTAAATAGGAGTCTGAAACAGACCAACGCGGTGTGCATTTGCACAGCTCAACAGTTGGCCGCAATGACTGCACACTGTTATGTAACCTTACCACAGTATATCAACCTTGCCGACTACCTCTCTCAAAATAGACACGCAAGAATCGTGCAGGTCTCATTCAGATGAAAGCATACAATATGTCTGTAACCTTTTAAAGTTGGGGAAATAAGTTCCAGCTGCTTGATGGGAAAGTGGCTGACAAGAAAGGAAAGTGAAGGGAAGGTGAAACGCTGCACATTTCTGAGCGTACTAATGATCGTGATATTAACAAATAATTGTGCCTGTCCTCCACTGCTGCTGTGCCCAAGTGAAGATATTAAAGTTCAAGCTTAGCAGCTTCACCAAAAACTCAACCTTCTGAGAATATAATAATGATGACTATTGGCTTAAAGTGCTTCTGTAAATAATTTCAGAATTTTCTGTCTAGTTTATCCAGGTCACTCTGGTTTAGTTCAGTTAAAATACTGCAAATTAATCAGTATTCACAGTGCACTGTGCTTAAAGTGAGGCCTCATTCACCTACAAAACATCAGCTTTACTTAGGGCTCACCGTCCTTTATTACAGAAAAAGCTAGTTCAGTTTGTACTCTTCTATCGTCTAGCTTTGTGTTGGTGAACTCTTTGGTCATTTATTTGTGCTAATCCTCCAGTAGCTCACAGTAACCACAGTCACTTATAGAAGTGAACCCACAGAACACTCGAGGCGTCGTATATGAGTCCATGTCTCATATGTCTTACTCTGCAGCTCCATCATTCAGTGTTTTGAATCATTGATTCGTTACCCTAATTTTGTCATAATGTCACAACCACTGACAAGGCAGTATACAAAGTATAAGTATAAGTATATATACTTTTTTGATCCCGTGAGGGAAATTTGGTCTCTGCATTTAATCCAATCGGTGAATTAGTGAAACACAAACAGCACACAGTGAGGTGAAGCACACACTAATCCCGGCGCAGTGAGCTGCCTGCTACAATGGCGGCGCTCGGGGAGCAGTGAGGGGTTAGGTGCCTTGCTCAAGGGCACTTCAGCCGCGGCCCACTGGTCGGGGCTCGAACCGGCAACCCTCCACTTACAAGTCCAGAGTGCTAACCAGTGGGTCACGGCTGCCCACTGTGTACACATTGGCCAGAAGAGTTGTCTGTGGAGTGCCCCACCCCCTAGCTTTACAGAGTGAAGGCTACACAAATCAGGGTTGCACCAAATATCTCAGTCATGTGCGGTGCAAAAGTGAGAGCCACAGAAAACAGCATTTGAGACTCCTAGCAGCAGATTCAAGCAGTTGTAGTTATTGTATCCTACTAATGGGCAACTCTTGTTGCATTAATTCACATAAAAGTTTACAAATGTACAAATTTTGTTAATGTTCTCACATTTTTAAAGACAGGTGTGCAAATGTGTTTTGCATCATATATACTGCATCGATAGTAAGTGTATGACTCTGTATGACTGCTCAGTTTGATCGATGAGTTTTCTTGAAAATAGAGATATCTGTTTTTGCTACTAAACTCTTATTTTGTCAGATTTGTTTTGAAAATGGATATCTGTTTTTGCTACTAAACTCGTCTAATTGTGTCAGCTTCTATTCTGTTAGAATCTGGTCAGATTTCACGTTGGAATGAGAACTTAATTCGGATACTGTGTTCCATTGGAGTGGTCATAATTGCTGTGGTTATTCTTCTGAACAGAGTTCAATTCTGTCAACAAAGAGGTAATCACTAAAAAAAAAACAATGGGCCTCATTCACCAATATCTTCCGAATTTTCTTAACTGTGTTCTTAAGAAGGTCCTACGAAAACTCCTAAGCAGATTTACAAAGGTGTTCTTAAACCTTACCTTAAACCTACCCTAACCCTAACCCTAACCTCTAACCCTAATCAACCCGAACCCTAAACCTAACCCTAACCCTAAACCTAACCCTAATCCTAACTTGTTATGACAAAAACCAAATGTCACTTAATAACAGAAGCGTTATGTCATAAACGTTTATGACTTGTTTATGACACGTTCATGACAGTGTCATGTCACTCTTATGTCGACACTGTCAAGTAAAGTGTAACCCAAATTTCTTCGTAAGAACGGTTGGTGAATGAGGCCCATTGCTGCTTCAACAACTTTCTCCCCTATCTACAACCTCCATGGCAACAAGTGATCCGATTTCACTGTTGCAACTGAAATATAGCCCTTTGTTGCTCATATGCATGTTCTGTTTACATTTTAGGTGTTGGTGAAGGAATGACTGAGACTAACCCTGGTGTGTGCATTCCCATGGTATCCCAGTCAGCTTCAGTGCAGAATGAGCCGTGCCATGTTCCACGAGACATAAATAAATAACTCATTTAAACAGCAATATTTGTATATTTATGTTCATTATCACAAACTGCTCTTAACCAGCTTTGTCTTTTACTGTGTTATAATGCATTTGAAAATGAATTTATTTTTAAAAGGATTTTGAAATGCATTTCTACATCAGTAATTCTGACGCTGACTTCAGTGTTATTACTGGTAACTCTCATAGCACCACGTTCTCTCACAGGAAGTCAGCTGTCTAAATGTAGCGGTGCAGGACCTTTAGGTTGTTACAGTCATACTGCATCTCATTTTCTAACCTATAATCAGACTCTGGTCCCATGCACCTCAGCTCCTGGTGTCAGAAACTCAGTAGGTATTATTTAAAAAAGTCTGTTTCATGTGAGTCAATGTACTAACAACTAGTAAATCCTTTTTCTTTTGTTTGTGTTATTTGTCGGTTTCTTCTGCGAAGCTTCACAGTGGTCAGGCTCACCATACTGTAGTACAGACATTTCTTCCTCATTCTGCCAGTAGGCTACATGGTACATGAGTACCCAAAAGGCGTTGCAATATGGCCGCCGAGTGGAGGGACTTGCCTAAAAGGACTTTGCCTGTACCCATCAGACTTGAGTGCAGGCCATTCAGACACAGAAAACAACAAGATGAAAGCCATCCTCTCCATCCTGTGTGAGTTCTTCAGTAAAATACAACATACCTGTTGATAATATATCCGAAGAGCAAACATTTTGAGTAAGTGTGTTGTGTCTAATGAATCTGCTTTGTCAATGTATCTGCAGTTCTTGTGACATAAGGTGTCAAGCCTGAGTGAAGATATGTGATAAATATTCAGTTCCTGTATTTTTCATTTATTTTTGCACTGCTGTGGAGCCAGCAAGGGTTTATGGATCTTCAGCTGTTACGAAGGGAGACAAACAAAATACCATCTGAGGGAGGTGAAAGGAGGCTAAAATACTATTTTTATTATAATGCAGTGGAGAGCCAACATGGACACAAACCAACTAAGAGCAGGCTCATATGAGCAGCCTCACTAACAAATCACACAACACTGTGGTTATGAGCCAATCGTGCGGTAGTAGAAACCAGAAATGAGAATTCCAAGTCTTGCAGTTGTATGCAATTATGTTGGCCTTGGCTGCCCCCTGATGGTGAGTGACATATAGCTTTGTGGCAGAAGGTTTGTAACTTTACTGTAATGCAGTACAGCAAAACGCATTAGGCTACTAAGACTCTGAGGGTGAGATGACAATATTGAATGCAAATGTTTTGTAGTCTTTCTGTTGGTACCTATTGCCTACATTAATGTGTTGAATGCTTGTTTTAGTTTATGCCAAAAAGTTATACTGAAAGCAGGGGATGCCCTGTTCTGTAGGCCCTATTTTAGATAGATAGATAGATAGATAGATAGATAGATAGATAGATACTTTATTGATCCCCAAGGGGAAATTCAAGGTCTCAGTAGCATACAGACATCACACACAACATGCACTAACAGCAGAAAAAGTAATAAAAGTATATAATACACAACTAAGCAATAAGGACAGTAGAAAATAAAGAATATACTAAAATACAAATTATGCTAAATAACACTAAATCTAAAACAAGTCTAAAACAGTATCCACATAGTGTGCTTAGGGGTGATTAAGCATGAGGCGCTTGCAATGACTGAGGCAGGTACTGAGCCTGTGATTCTGTGTGCATAGTAAGGTAAGGTGTTCTGTGAAAGTGAGTGTCATGGTGATGGTGCAAATGAGTAAGTCCAACAGTGCAACAGTGCAAGAATAAAGTCTAGAGACCAGCATAAAATAAATATGGACATATAAGAGTGTAGACATGGTAATATAAAAAAACTATAGAAAAACTATATCAGTGCAAGAATGGGTTGACGTAATAAGGTACATTTTTGTAAAAGGGGGGGGGGGGGCACATAGGAGTACAGGAACATCAACACATTTTAGAAATGGCAATTAAACACTTTCTTTGAGTTTTCTGAGGTCCCAAGTACATTACACGTTTTCATTTAATCTATTATAGCTTGTCGGTCAAGGATATAAAGGATAGAATATTCATCAGTGCAACTTCTGAGAAAAAGCCATATTTTGTTTTGTTTCTGTGCAGGATTGGAGATAATCTGAGATGTTATGCAGGAGGCTGTGTGTTAGGCTACATGACCCTTGGCGTAAATGAAACGTGTACTCATTTACACATTGCTTATGTCATTTATGACCACTGCTGCACTGCATGACTGTATAGAGTTTGTCAGATATTATTTCCCTCCACTAGGTTGTGTGGTTTGTCTGTCTGTTCACCCGTCTGTCTGTCTGTGTGCAGGATTACACTAAAACTACCCCGCTGCTAGTATGAGATGGCATTCACACATGGTTTGTCTTCTAGTGTTCAAAGCAAGGCTTCTTTAGGTAAATTCCTAACCAAAGAACACAGAGTTTCACAGAGTGGCTGGGCCCGAAGTTGTGTAGTCGTCCCTTAGCCTTTTTTGCACATTTGTTCTGCAACCGCTGCACTAAATATTACTAAGCAAGTGGCCTCTAATAGGCACATCACACCCCCCCCCATCTCATTATGTGGCAGTTGGGTCATGTGACACAGTGAAGGACAGAAATGTAAAAATATGGAATATCTTGTGATTCAAACTCCACAAAATTGTACATCACAATTCTGGAACTGATGCATTTCAATAGGCCTATCACAAGAACTGCAAAATTGGGTAGGCTATGCCTAGGGCAGATTTAGGCTACTCACATATTAAGTGTTATTTTATTTCAGTTTTTTTTGGCTCAGTCAACAAAATGGCCACAGCTACTTTGTCCATATCATGTTAGCGGCATGTTAAAGCATGATATAGCATGTTGGCACCAGCTAACTGTTGTCTTTCAGTAATAACAATTGTTGCATAAGGCTGCAATTAGAGACAAGGTGCAATGTCAATGAACAAAGTATCTTGTGCATGAAGTAAAGCTGTGTGGCATGAGAAACATTAAGATGACCTATCAATGTTTGTGCTTAGGGTCTAGCTCAGGGGTATTCAATTAATCTTCAGTGAGGTCCAGTTACGGAAAATTTCCTCAAGCAAAGGTCCGGCGCATCATAATGTTTAACGTGCGTGTTTAGGCTATTTATATGTATGCATGTATAATATTAGGATGGATGGATGGAATTCAAGAAATAGAAGATTGTAGGCCTAGGCCTAATGTGTAATAAAAAATAAAATAAAGTGAAATAAAATAAGTAGCCTAAAAGGCAACATTCGAAATGAGGAGAAATAAGGCAAGACTAGATGTACCGCATAGCGGTACAAAATATGACCGCCGCTCAGTCCTGTACATCCGTTCCGCGAAAATAAATCACACTTCAATTTGTCTCCATATTTTACTCCATCCCCCACTCTTGAAACTTTTGTGTATGCTTGTTTGGCATGCCTGAGTGTGTGTGTGCGGCTGCACAGAAAGTAGCCTACTGGTGCTGAAAAGGTGAATAGATTGTAGAATAGCCAAAGAAGATGTAGCATTGTTATAAAACCTTTAAAATCTCTAAACAATCACAAGTAGGGCAGTTCATCACAGTTCATCCATTGCAACTGGATTGATGAAAGGTCACTTACACCTGTAGGCTACATTGTATTTGGGAAAAGCAAAAGGTATCATCAAAATTTTATTTATTTATTTATTTATTTATTTATAAATAAACAAAAACATCTCTGTCAGTTCCATGCCGTTTTCAACAGCTATAAAAACAAAGGTCATTTTTGGATGGATTTTTTGTGAATGTTTCTTCTTTTACATAAGATATTAGTCATCTTTAGTTCATGTAATACTTTATTGTCAATGCACAAATTAAGTAACAGTAGTCTGAAACGTTATTGTTAATGCACAAATTAAGTAACAGTAGTCTGAAACGAAATGCTGTTTTACAACTAATCAGTGGTGCAAATAACTGACATGTCCAAATGGGCCTTGATGAAATGCGTCGCTAGACTAATACACATTTTAACGGGCCAAAGTTGAAGAGCTGTTGTCCATTATTGTTCGTGCAAATATAGGCTGATTCATGTTCCCTTGCATTGTGTAACTGAGGTCCATGGCTAGTCTGGCTTTCACCAGACCAAGCTCAATCTTTTAAGAAATCAAAAAACAAATAGCGGGCAGATCAGGCTGGGTTCACTCAGCCTAGTCCATAGGCACCCGATATTGTTTAATTTTCCGATTGAGATATCCACGCTCTGGCTATTCTAAATGCAAAAATGCATCAGGGAGTTTTGACAAAACTGTAACTAACAAACTAGATCCTAATAGAAAGCTGTTAGCTTCCCTAAGCTACAGGTAGGCTTATAAGGTAGGCCTATTTACAACATAAATTGTCAATAGGCTATGCTGGCGACACAAATAAAATCTCTTTTGGAAACCAATGGCTTACGCCTTACAGTATCAAGCGGACTTAAACTGCCATATCGTGGCGAAAAGTTGTAATAAAATTCACGCAGCTCCATGAGTCAAGGAAAGCGCGAATGAAGTAGCCACTTCTAAATGGGACCCACTACACAGTAGCTTAAGGTGTGTTGCTAAAGCAGCCATAATGAAATGAAGGTGTCATTGTTTGGATACTTCACACACACGTGCTTTTTAATTTCACAGACTACAACTACCAAGCTGGAATCAAAGCACATCGATTCCCCTCTCACACCCTGCACACACTTAAATAACTTAAATAATAAACACACAAAATAAACAGGCTTCTCAGTCTCATGCATGTATAGGCAAAACTGTATCAGACCGGTGTATCGTTGGTAAATCTTCCATTGCACATGGATTATGGGCCAGGTTGATGTGGGCCCTTGAGACCAACATACCATAAAAGATTCTTCATCCTCAGTGCCACGGTTCAGGTAGTTATTTAGGAAAAACGGCTTTTTTTGCGGTTCGGGGGGGGGGGGGTGGTGAGTGGCCCCCGGGGACGAAACGAAAATTTTCCGTAAAAGTCTAGTGGGGCTACATACCCACCAAATTTCATGTGCCCCGGTGGTTCGGTGTCCCGGGTATCGTTGACCAAAAATTCAGGAAGTAGATGACGGGGGGGGGGGGGGGGAACTTTGACAATCTCTACATGACCGCTTCGCTAGCGGCGGTCATAATAATAATAATAATAATAATAATTTATTCACTGCAGGGCATTTCTACGTTCCTGTTTCTATGTCTACATTGAAAGTTGCTTAGGCTACACTAGGTTAAGACAATAAATAAACAGTTTGGCTCAAACTGCTTTCTTTCCCGTGAGTGGGAGGAGATTTTGATGCTATTATATTAGGCTATTTTATATTATATTATATGATATTATATTAGGCTACCTTACAGTATAGCTATTATTAATAATAAAATTAGTTGCCTAGTATTAGCAGCCTATTAATACGTTATTAGAATAGATTCCTAGTAGCCTACTATATAGTAGTGGTAATAAACAATATAGCAGAGTAGTATTAGACCTAGGCAAACTTTTCTATTGTTAACAAAACAACAAATAATTAATTATTATAGTATAGGCTACCCTCTCTGTCAATAAGATCAATTAATTCAAATAGGTTTCTTTAGACTTACTTGACAACATGTTTTCAGGTAGTGTCATAAAGCCCTTCCCCCCTTCTCTTTTGTAATATATCTGGCTGTTTGACCCTCTGCCCTGTGGCTGCACGGAAAGCTACATGAGTGAAGTTGCCGCGGTAATGTACTTGACTGGACCCTTGACCCCTTACCCCAGTAACAGGCTTATCTAATTGGGAGGTAAGGGGGTAGTCCCCATCCCCCACCTATTGTCCCCAAACCCTAAGTCCAAAAACACCTCAAAGAGAAGTGACAAGAAAAGTGAGAGTGGTGTCTCTCTGGAGGTTAATTTCAAGAATATGAGCACCAGAAAGATGAACAATGTATGGATGCACTTCGACCAGGAGAGCACTCTAAAGGCTAAATGCAAGTACTGCAAAAACCTGGTTTCAAATCATGGAGGATCCACATCCAACATGAGAAGGCACTTAAAAATGAAGCACCCCACTGCACTGCTTGAAGTAGGACTGAATTTCCTTGCGATTTAGCAATACTGACTCAAGTGACTCGTCCAACCCGGATCAGTTTAGTGAGTGACTCAGAATAACCCGGATCCTTAAAAGGAATCGAGTTTGACAGGCCTAGTCCGGATAGGATCATGTCACAGTCCGGACTCGGAGCCTTTTGAAGTTGGGGAAATAAGTTATTGCATGATGGGAAAGCGGCTGACAAGAAGCAAAGTTAAAGGGTTTCTAAAGGAAACAGTGCACTGCAGTGCTTAAAGCGAGGCCTCATTCACCTCAAAAAGATTAATTTTAACCAGGGCTCACAATACTTTATGACAGAAAACGCCAGAGGCCATTTTGCACGACAAGGCTCGTTTAGTTACTCTTCTATCGTTTAGCTTTGTGTTGCTGAACTCTTCGGTCATTCATTTGTGTTAATCCTCCAGCACACTAATGATATATATTATATATGTTATATATATATATTAACAAATAATTTTGCCTGTCCTCCACTGCTGCTGTGCCCAAGTGAAGATATTAAAGTTCAATCTCAGCAGCTTCACCGGAAACACAGAAAAAAAATCAACCTTCTGAGAACTTAATAATGATGACTATTGGCTTAAAGTGCTTCTGTAAATAATTTCAGAATTTTCTGTCTAGTTTATCTACGTTCACTCTGCTTTAGTTCAGTTAAAATACTTCAAATTAATCAGTATTCACAGTGCACTGGTGCTTATATGGCCTCATTCACCTCCAAAAGATCAATTTTACCCAGGGCTCACCTCATCCTTTATTATAGAAAACATTCGTTCAGTTTGTACTCTTCTATCATCTAGCTTTGTGATGGTGAACTCTTTGGTCATTTATTTGTGCTAATCCTCCAGTAGCTCACAGTAACCACATGTCACTTATAGAAGTGAACCCACAGAACTCTCCAGACAGCCCCTTCCACAGTGCTATACGAGGCGTCGTGCATGAGTGCTTGTCTCTTTTGTCTTTTTCTGCAGCTCTATCATTCAGTGTTTGATCAGACATATTTAGACATATCTCTAACAGCTATACAACCTGCTGAAACATGAGATTACAGACTATACTAGCTTTGGTTGTGGTGTTTGCTGGGACAATTCATGGTAAGTAGTCTGAGAACCAACACCAAGATACCAACAAACTGTCTAAATGATCATGTCACCTTTTCTAAAATATTGAGACATGTGTTGACGACAAGATTCAGTGGTTCAGTAGCACATTTGAGATTGTTACCAAATGTCATAGCCCATGCTGTGGTGCCGTTAATGATCTTCATAACCTGGTGCAACAGAACTGGAATAGACCAAGTGTTTGTAGGTACTGTGACCTTTAAATAGCATTGTGATGCTGGATGACATGGAAAGGTGGTAAAATAAAAAAAAACTTATAGACTCATTCCCTTTTTCCCCCTATATATGATTGCTTCTGCTAGACTAGAATGTATGGGAGAAGTGCGTGTTTGGCAAGGTAGCTGTCCGTGGTCCTGGAGCGGATATCGCGATAGAGCGATGACCGCTTGCACCCCCCTGTGTAAGGAGGATGAGTAACAGGGCAATTGGTGAAATGGAGGAGTAGGGGGAGGAGGGGGGATGATTTCGCGAACGTCGGAGCGTGTGACGTATGGAAAAGGAGGTCGGCTTAAATAGGCCTACCCTGCAGCGGCAGTGGGTGAGTTAATTGCTGTCAATCATCCCGAAGGCTCCACCCGAACTTTGTTTATAAAACATCATTTCACTAGTTCGCCCTTCTATATGATTGCTTCAGCTAGACTAGAATGTATGGGAGAAGTGCGTGTTTGGCAAGGTAGCTGTCCGTGGTCCTGGAGTGCCTGGAGCGGATATCGCGATAGAGCGATGACCGCTTGCACCCCAAAAGATCACAGAGAAAGGCCGCTACCAACTACATAAGTGCTTGCTGAGCGAGTCGTAGGCACTGGTAGGCATCCGAGGACCAACGGCCCAGTATTTTAATTTGTTGCTCCGATAAGCCGTTGAGCGCAGCTGTTGCGGCAGCTCCTATCCTGAAGGAGTGTGCGGAGTAGCGATCCGCGGGAAAACCAGATTTGGCTAGAATGGTTTTTAAGAGAATCTGTGTCTGGAATCTGTGGCGAGTGATGGGTAGCCCTTCGTCTGACACGAAGAGCGGGCTAGTAGACGAAGCTTGAGCTGACCGATATGAGATGTAGTGAGATAGGTATTGGAAAGGCTGAAGATCTGAGGCGGAGTTAAATGGATATGGAGTGTCCTTTTCGGGACTGATCGGTTTTACTCTGTTTGATGGTAAATCGAATGGTGTCTTGGTCTAGCTGCTCTAGATCTGCGATGCACGGGTGGACATCGGGAATGAAGAGAGACGAAGGGCATGTAAACTCGCTACATCTCAGCAGCCCAAAAAGGCCAGTAGAAACATAACGGAGATGGTGGAATCGGAATGCGGTGACATGAACCCTTTGCGAAGGGTAGCGAGGCAGGTGGCGAGAATGCTTGAGGTAATGGGAAGGCGGGAGTCTTGGGGGACTGGATGTTGCCTACGGATACCTTTAATTAACAAGCCTATCCTGGTGTCGGAGAAGGGGCATTCGGAGCCGTGGGGGCGTTTGTAGAAGAAATGAATGCCAGCTAGGTAGACTCTAATGGAAGAGACTTTGATCCCGAGTGAAGTGTGGGCGTAGGTGATAAATGATGATATGGTGACTGCATCGAAACTGGGAAATGGTAGTGAGTGCTTTGCGTGGAACTGTTTGAAGCACGACCAAGCAGTCCAGTAGGACTGCATGGTCCTGGGTGCGAGGGCTTGAAGGGGTAGGTCGGCCGTGATGGGCTGAAGATAGCTGAGGGGGTGGTTTATGGGAAGATGGTCTCCGAAAAGCTGGGGAGTGGAGTAGGGTACGTGTCCGCCTCTGGAGCCGAGCTTCTGAATCTCTGGAATTTAAGACGAGAGAGAGAGTCAGCAATTTCATTGTGGCAACCGGGGACGTGCGCGGCTCTTATAATAAGCTGGTAGCTGGCTGCTATCCAGATTAGACGCCTAATAAGAGGGGAAAGCGCAGGCGATTTTGAGCTCGAGTTATTAATGACGTGCACTACGGCTTCGTCGCTGTGGATTAGCACACTCTTGGAGGTCCACTCATTCCCCCAGGTAGGGCCGTGATGGCTATGGGGTAGAGTTCGAACACGGCTGACGATTCGTTTCCAGTTGTTAGCTCTCTGAACTCTAGTGGCCACGGGGATGCAAACCAGCGCCCTTTGAAAAAGCCTCCGAAGCCTGTTGAGGGGGCTGCGTCGGTGTACAACTGGAGCTCTTCTGGAGATGGTTGGCAGTCGTCGTAGAACATGCACAGACCATTCCATTCGTCTAAAACATCCTCCAGAGTTTGATATCGGCTAGACACTGGGCATCTAGAGATACGACGTCTTCGAGAGATGGGGTTGCTGAGCGCAGTTTAGGAGATGCGAGATGAAAGGGCGGCCCTGGGGAATGAGTTGACTAGTGGACACTCGACCGCGCTGTGACTGGGGCTATTGCAGAGGGGACAAGATGGCTTAAGTCCTAGGAAAACGCGGTTATGGAGCTCCATATCGAGCGCGCCCCAGTAGGGGTTTTGGTTCCAGAGGCCGACTCTGGCAGCGCATTTTGCTGAAAACAGCCGGTGGTAGCCTACGTATAAAAATGGGCTCCCCCGTAGGATACGGCTAGGCCAGCGATGATGGCCAGGTAGTCATTTAGCTCTTTGCGTCGACTGGGGAACACGAAACAGACGACTTCTGTGTAGTTGGTAAAAGCTACGGTGAACTCGGGGAATGACAGCATTTTTGATGCTGGGCCAGAATGTTTTAAAGACAAAACCAGTTCGCCGCAAACTAAATCCCGGTTATGAGAGGGAATAGGAAGGGAGGGAAGAATGGTAGAAAGGTCTACGTCTGCACCTGACAAAATGAGGTTCCTGGTGGACGCTGTGACGGGTGGTGGTTCGAATGCTGCAGCGTGGGGAGGCGGTGGCAGGGCCTTTGCTGTGGCTAATGAATAGCTTGGAAGCCGGAATGGGACGTCGTGATCCAAAGCACTCGCTGAATGCTGATGACCCGCTGCGGCGGGCTGGTCTAGCGCGGAGCCGGGGAAGAGATGGGAAGGGAGAAAAGGGGGGAGGGAGGGAGCGGTCGCTAACGCGACCGGAAGGGGAGCGACCTGGGACAGGGTCACGGGAAGTGGGACGGGGAAGGAAAGAGGGTTAGGGGGGAGTAGCGACGCTGTCGCTATCGGCGCCGGCTGAGACCAGGTGCTCGCTAACTCATAAGAGAGCTGGGGAGCTAGCGAGGTGACTCTTCGAGCTGACGCTTCGTGAGTTGAGGCGTGCTGTACAGACGTGGCTCCCGGAATGGAAAGGGGAGGGGGGAGCGAGAGGAGCACCTTCCGCGACCCTGTGTCCTGGAATCCCTACGCTGGCGGCAAGGGGAACGAATAAGATTATTTTTTGCCCGGCGGAGGGCCCTGGGTGTCGGGTGTTGGCGGGACGAAGTTGTCCTCCAGATCGCTGGAAGAGGCGTGGATTTCCAGTTCCATGAGAGCTGTCTTGTCAATGCGAACAATACGCAGACTGAATGATTTCGCGAACGTCGGAGCGTGTGACGTATGGAAAAGGAGGTCGGCTTAAATAGGCCTACCCTGCGGCGGCAGTGGGTGAGTTAATTGCTGTCAATCATCCCGAAGGCTCCACCCGAACTTTGTTTATAAAACATTTAATGTTTATTGGTACAATCCTGTCAAGTTTTCACAAACTTCAGAGCTTAAATGTAAGTATCATGGAACATGGCAAAATTCAGAAGTGGTATCAAGTAGGGGTGGGCGATATATATATATATATATATATATTTCAATCAAGTACATCTACTTGCCTCAAGCAGTCTGTTATTGTTCCAGTACCGAAAAACAAAAGTCCATCATGTCTGAATGATTACCACCCAGTAGCCCTGACGTCTACAGTGATGAAGTGTTTTGAGAAGCTTGTGAAAAACATTATCTGCTCATCCGTCCCTGCCTCCTTCGACCCCCTCCAATTTGCTTACAGAGCCAACAGGTCTACAGAGGATGCCATCTCAAACCTCATGCACACCACCTTAACTCACCTGGAGGAGGGGAATGGGAATTATGTGAGGATGCTGTTCATTGACTTTAGTTCAGCATTCAACACGATAGTACCTCTCACCTTGGTCACAAAGATGAAGGCCTTAGGACTGAACACCACCCTGTGTCACTGGATATTTGACTTCCTCACCAACCGTTCACAAGTGGTTAGAGTGGGGGGTCTGACATCTGACTCATTAACCATCAGCACTGGTGCTCCCCAAGGCTGTGTTTTGAGTCCACTGCTGTACAACATCTACACACATGACTGCAAAGCCAACAGTAGTCATACCTCCATCATCAAGTTTGCAGATGACACAGTGATCTTGGGCCTGATTAGTAACAACAATGAACAGCTCTACTTGGATCAGGTTGATGAGGTGGCACAGTGGTGTCAATCTAACAGTTTGACACTGAATATCAGTAAAACCAAGGAAATGGTAGTGGATTACAGAAGGCAGCAGCAGAACTACAGTTACACCCCACTAATGATCAGCGGGCAACCTGTAGAGAGAGTCACAAGTTTTAAATACCTTGGTGTCCACATTACTGAAGACTTAACATGGACTGTTAACACTCAATATGTTCTGAAGAAGTCCAGACAACGACTCTACTTCCTTCGTCAGCTAAGGAAATTCAAAGTTTCTACATCCATCATGAAGGCCTTCTACACTTCAGCGGTTGAGAGTGTTCTAACTGGTAGCATCATCACCTGGTATGGGAACTCCACAGTTAGAGATTGTAGTACTCTGTAGAGAGTAGTGTGCTCAGCTGAACGTACTATAAGAACTCAACTCCCTGCTCTACAAGATATCTATTCCAGAAGAGTACTCCTAAGAGCCCAAAAGATTCCGAAGGACTCTTCTCATCCTAACAATGGATTATTCCTACCGCTGAAATCAAGAAGACGCCTAAAACTGAGAGACTCAGGAGAAGTTTTTATCCCCAGGCCATCCGAACTCTGAACTCACACTATACTGACTTTGCACTCATTCACTCCTCAGCAATCATGACCCCCCCCACACACACACACCTACATGACTTTTAGAACTTTTACATCCCTCTCCCTATGCTACAGACCTTTTATTTATTTTCTTATTTCATCACACGTCAAAACACACACACACACACACACACACACACATATCTGACTTTCTCCAACTTTTGCACATCTCCATAGAACTTTTTATTTATTATTTTTGATTTCTCCTCCATCTATCTACCCATGTCCTTGATTGCCTAGCCTTTCTGCTAGCCTACGTGATTGCTCTAAAACAAAACATAGAAGGAAATAACTGAGATGTAGGCTACTCTGTTGGTCTGCTTTTAGTTTCATAGTAAATCCTATGTAAAGGTTTGAAAGGAACTTCAGCTTCAGACTTTCTCTTAGGAAACTGTTAGGCCTATTCATCTTCTCTAATGTAGCTGGCTAGACCATGTCATTGCCACACACACAAGTGGGGGCAGAATTGGAAATGTGTCAGAGTGACAATACATTGGTTGATTTGGTTAAAAAGTCACAGGTTAGGTTATTGGTTATTATTGTAATGATGCTATTCATAAAAAATGAGCTGTAAAGTAAATCAGACTTGAACAAAAACATTTTTTTAAAGGATATCGACTAATTATCGTTATCGTCAAAATCACAAAAAATATCGAGATATTATTTTTTGTCCATATCGCCCACCCCTAGTATCAAGTGCCACAGAGGCATTCTTCACTGGATTACATCGACATGGCACAGGGAGTGTTGTTCATGTTGTTCATCTTCATAGTGTGATAAATGTTTTTCACTATTTGTATCACATTTCTTTCACAGAAATAGAGGCCACTTGTGATGCTACGGAGGATGTTTCATGTTACGGGACTGTGGGGCAGCCTTTGTATCTACAGATGATCTCAAAAGAGAAAGCACAGAGAATGCAACAAGAATATGAACTTAAATTGATTAAAAATAACAATAACGGTAAATTCAGACTACTTAGATTTAAGGAAAACTCACCGATCGAGCCAAGATGGACATTTTGTCCAGGCAACGGGACCTTGATTACAAACCCTGTGGAGTGGGCTGATTTTGGAATGTACAGAGTACAGATCTACCTAACAAACGGTGCCTCCATGGCAAGTAGCAACATGACGCTGATGAACGGTAAATAATCACTTTTTGACAGCAGCACTTATTTATGGTACTTATTTAACTTATTTACTAAAATCAGACATAATGGTCTCAGGTTGCCTTGGAATCCTCTTTGTTTCACTGTGTCAGGAGCAATACTGTTTAGATATTGCTGTTGCTGCTAATTCAAATTAATTTTAATGCCACCCTGTAATAAGTACAATAGAGTCTTTGCCTAATGCATGCCATGAATGCCTGGTATTGCACTATGGCACTTTGTTGTTGGTTTTAGACTAAGTAATCAGACTCCTGCATGGTGTTACTTTAGCATCTATCTCAGGACAGCCTGCCAGTTCAGAGGCAACCATCATGACTCCAGCCATTCAGATCTCCACCAACATTCCACCAACATCAATCTCCAACATCAAACTCCATCAACATAGTTACAAACTGTCAAAGGAACGTCAGCAATTTTTCTACAGTAAGATACTTGTGATATTATTGTAGTATTTTGGATATTGTCTTTGTCCTCAGTACCATATGGACATATGGACATGTATGCCTCTGGTATGTGTATCAGTCAGTTTATTTTTTTTCCCCTCACGGTTACAATTATTGTGTGTGTGTGTGTGTGTGTGTGTGTGTGTGTGTATATAGCTAATTTTTCTGATGTCATCGGTTGTTTAGTGACAAATGAGTTGACGGTGATATTAAAATTTGCAGTGGTCTCTTCATTTTGAATATGACCGTCAACTCATTCGAATGTCACTCAGCAACCGTAGGATGACATCAGAAAAATGTGCAGTCAGTGGTCTCTTAATTTTTTCCAGAGCTATATATATATGTATACGTATATCATTGATCTCTTTGTGTTAATGTTTTACTTGTCTGCCTTTTTTTAGCCGTAATGGTTGTATCAGAAACTTTTGGAGTCTTCTTTCTGTGTTTGACTGTGTCAGGAGGAATATTTTACTTCTACAGGGAACGAAAGAACATCTGTAAGGCAGGTTAGTATTTAAACACTTCTCAATTTGGGCTTTGTTGTAGGCTATGCCTTGATAGATTTTAAAGCACAAAAACAATATTCAACTCCTGGATTGGCTATTGTGCAAATTAAGTTGATGCTTATGCATATTGTATGCCAATCTACTTAGAAGTGTAAAAGCACATAGATACAGTAGCCTATGTCTTCAAAATACATGTTGATAATATGTAGGCTAATAAAAACACTGAGAAAAATAAACAACTAATAAAACTGTTTATGATGACAGAGTTGTGTCATTGCTGTGGCTGTACTCCGTGGACTGACTCGGCATGTTACTTTATCTCTTCTCTGCCTCTCCCTCTTCTTACAATGCTGCCTTTATATCTCAGGTGTCGGAGTACTCTAGTGTACTGAAAAGACAGAAGGAGCACACAGAGGCACATTCAAACTCAGCAAACAGTGGCGAACTTTTGTGACAAACATGTTTTTTTTTTTTTCCAAACACAACGATGTTGTGTGAACATTCTATTTCAATGGTAAGGGGCCGATCACACTGACTCTTTTTTCACCCCAGGCTACGGAACAATGTGACTGACGTTGCAACGAATGGCTGTATAGAAATAGTCCATATACTATGCACAGTAATTGGTTGCAACGTGCCTCGCGTTTATATGAGCGAGGTGCAAAAAGAAAGAGAGTCGCATCTCCTGAAAACATGAAGTGTAAGTTAAGAATAGCTACACATTTGAGCCTGCTGCAACAGACAGCTGCCTGACCTAAGTCAGAGAGCTATATTTAGGTAAATATAACATGGCCTATCATAGCAACAACAACATTTGCACAATCAATTTCCACCTTACAAGTTTTTAACATTCACTACTCGCTTTTTGGAGGTGAAAAAAGTATTAGTGTGAAGGCCATGATCTGATCTAACCCCTCGTAGCTCTTCTCTATGTATGTGGAGAACTACCTCCTCAAACTGTTTGTGAGTGTTTTAAAACATATAATGAAGAGAACTCTGAACGCACCCCAGATCAGACGGAGAGGCTGGAGGAGCACGAGGAGGTGACCCTACAGAAAGTTCGTACATCTGTGGAGCCGGAGGAGTGTTTTCCCTGTCTGTGTATGTTGAGATGAAGGCTGAAAACCAGAAAGATCAATCTGAAATATACTCGGTGTAATGTGTTTTTTTTTCCGGTCTTTCCCATCTGTTTTAAGTACAGAACCATTTTAGCCATATGAAGAACATAGACATGCATTCTTTCCTCTGTGTGAACTTCTTCTTACTACTGGTGTTTCAGACTATTGAAGGACACAGCAGAAGGGACACAATTCTTTGTCAATTCTTTGCTTAATCAGTTTGCTTTACCATAAATTGTCTAATCTTCGGATGAGAATAATAATGGATAATGTAGATAAATTACGACAGAATTAGACTTAGATTAGTCAGATTAGCATGCACATCTTCCCAGTAAACCTCCCCACAGAGGCTGCGCCTATGCTGAACTTGAAATGTAACTGTGTAAGCAGCAAATACAATAATTGCACTGTCTGGAGTAGGTATGTCATGGTACCTGACATTTGGTATTCAGTAGGCTACCAGTGACTCACATGCAGCTGATTATATATATAAAAAAATGCAACACAATTTAAAGTTCAGTGTGCTTTCATATTCCTATTTAAACAATTTCTACATTTGCAGCTTGTCTCAGTTTAAAAATAAACATGTGACATTTGAAATGAATAACCTTTGTATTCAACTCATAAATAGCACAGTACAGGGGATCGAAACTGTGATCAGTTTTAAAACATCTGCACCTATAGCTTCAATGGGCACAGCGCCACTGAGTGGATGTTTATAGTAAGTGAAGAGTGATTCACTGGACTGTGATGAATTCACTTTACCGTCTTCTTCCTCTTGTGTTGTAATGCTGCCATCTAGTGTTGAGACAGGTTGTGTCTGTTTCCGTCTCTTCCTGACTCCTGCAGGAATTTGAGCTTCACACTCTAGTTCCTTCACTAGGAAGGAACCCAGGAAACCCTGGAATTATAATTATTTTGACTTTTTATAATGTTATTTTAATGAGTGTATTACTGTTATTCCTGTAATGTGCTGTGCTCATTTTATACTAGTGAAATGAAATGTAGCACGGAAATATGTCATATATTCATGACATCATAAAGTCATACACTCTCTTCCCTATGATATTGGTTTCTTTAAGCCTTGTGTTATCCTCAAATCTTACCGACATGCTTTATCCTTGGGGTCAATTTGACCCCAGCTAAATAAACCCTTAGAAAATGATTATAATTCATATTGTTACCCAGTTTTTGTGACAGGTACTTAACAAGAGTGTAATAATCACCATCAAAAGCCCTACAAAACAATCCCACCCCCACACACCCCTTTATGAACCGTGGAACCCTGGCTGGCAATATTGCCAATCCAGTGTCAGCAGCCCAAAGGCTTGCTGTTGCTTCCCCTTTTGACTTGTACAGTCCTGCCAAAATTACTTATATGTACTTGTGTATGTAATAATGATAATAACATTATATATTATACTATATATTACTATTCAAATAATGTGTCAAATATTCATGTATGTTTCATACAGCTGGGGTCAAACTGACCCCAAGGAACATCAATGTACAAAATATTTGTACAGGACATTGAAAACATATTGTACAAATTTCATGCTAACTCTGTTGTACCCTTCAATTGAGGAAAAGTCATGAAACATGAAGCAAAAAAAAAAAAGTGAACCATATATTTTATGATGATATTTTATGATATTATTATGTTGCTTGGGGTCAAATTGACCCCAAGGATAACAGGAGGGTTAAAATATTGCAGGCCGAAGTAACAGCTCACACATACATGCACACAGAACTCTTCCCAAGTCAGGAAAGGAGAAATCCGGCAAATTTTCACATAGATCTCCATTTCTCAGTACTGTCGGTAACAAAAAACCCCGAAAACAATCGGTTTTATCTAGCACGAGTTGCTACAGCCAGCAGCTAATGTGGCCAGGCAGCTACAGCACTACAGTCTGGGGCCATGTACATGGGGGCTCACTGACATGCCCACAGAGTGTAGCACTGTACAGTAGCCGCCTGTGTGAAAATTTGCCGGACTACTCCTTTAACTAGATGTACCGCAGAGCAGTACAAAATATGACCGCCGCACAGTCCAGCACATTTTTTCCACAAAAAGAAATCACGCTGAAAGGCCTATATGATTCTAACTGTCTCACTAAATTGCATTATCCACACTCAATTCTCACTGGTATCTGCTAGACAACAAGTACCAAAACATGATTAGTTCATAGATTTCACATGTAAAATTCATTTTATAAAACCCCACCTCCATCTTGCCTGTTTATAATTCTGAGAAATTCTTGATTGTTTGTGTTATGTTTATGTTATGTGTGTGTGTGTGTGTGTGAGTGAGTGTGTGAGTGAGTGTGTGTGTGTGTGTGTGTGTGTGTGTGTGTGTGTGTGTGTGCGTGCGTGCTTGTGTTTGTGCCTGCGTATGTGCCTGTGCATGCAAGCGCACATATGTCTACTGTGTGAGTATGTGTCATACGTATGATTACTGTGAATGTATGTGTGTGTATCTGTTTGTGCACATGTGTGCATATGAAATGGGTTAACATGACCCCTGGAGGCAAACATACGGAAAAAAATGGTCATCCTAGGCCCTACAGTTCTCAAGATATTCACAGAGAACTGTGTCTGCCCTACCCTCCTTTCGGGGGGTCCAGTCCAGCGGGGGGGCTACAGATCAAAACGAAAAATGACGGTTCCATGTTATCCATGTGGGGGTACATGCCCACCAAGTTTCGTGTACCCCAGTCTTTCAGTGTCCCAGGAATCCTTGTTGGTGTACGGCACTAAATGTACACATAAATTATTTTATTGTAAGGCCCCCCATGAACGAAAGTACTCAAAACTTGGCATGCATTCGGAGGGTGTCATAATGATCCTACACTTTTAATTTCGTGCAGTTTTGACCTTGTCAGCCAGAGATATTGTGATGAAAACACCAAATTTTTGGCTTTTTAATTTTTCACTAGGTGGCACTATACATGAAATAAGTGGTAATGGGATGGGTTGACATGCCCCCTTAAGACCAACATACATAAAAAAGATGGACCTCCTAGGCCCTACGGTTCTCGAGATATTCACAGAAAACTGTCTCCGGCCACCTACAGGCCAGTTGGTGTATAGTAACATAAATTAATTTATTGTGTGGCCCCCCATGAACGGAATTCCACAAAACTTGGCGTGCATACAGAGGGTGTCATAATGATCATACACTTCCAATTTCGTGCAGTTTTGACTATGTTAGGTCACAGATACCTTCAATTACAACACCTCATTTTTACTTTTTTGTGTTTAACTAGGTGGCGCTATACATGAAATGAGTGGTTATGGAATGGGTTGACATGGCCCCTTGAGATCAACATACAAAAAAAAATGGTCTTCCTAAACCCCACGGTTTTCGAGATATTCACAGAAAACTGTGTCTGCCCTACCCTCCTTTCGGGGGGTCCAGTCAAGCAGGGGGGTTACAGATCAAAACGAAAAACGATGGTTCCATGCTATCCATGTGGGGTTACATGCCCACCAAGTTTCGTGTACCCCGGTCTTTCAGTGTCCCGGGACTCATTGACGGAAATTTGGGCATGCGAAAAAGAAAAAAAGAAAAAAATCAAAAAAAATCTGACTAAACCTATATGACCGCCGCTTCGCTGCGCGGCGGTCATAATAAGACATCGAACTAATCAAACGTTTTTCATAGCATGGCCAGATTAACTAGCCTGATTAAAGCCATATTCATTCAGTTCGTGAAAAGAGTCTGGGGGTTCACAATGGGGAAACGTTTCTATGCACTAGCATGGTGACAGGTGTAGACTTTGCGTTAACTTTGAACTTTGATCCATCTTCCTGAAAGGAGATCTACTGTAGGTGGCCAGGCAACAGATCAACTATCCCTAATGACATACTCATATGCAAACACAGGTTACTTCAGGTTGCAAATGCAGAGGAGTATAAGGCACATTCTTCATTCAATGGTTCAGTGACAATACTTCAGTGAAAGAAACAATTCATAATGAGTAAAATATTTATGTCTGCACTCTGTACATATTTTTGAAAATGCCATCTAAGCCAGAGTATCCCACCATCATTATATTGAATTGATATGAAAACAATCAATGAGACGTAAATTATTTTTCCTTGATATAAAAGCTGACATAGGAAATATGCAAGTGTTACCACATCATATTTCCCTTATATGGTAGTCTAGACTGATCTGAAATAAAAAAAAACAAACAAAAAAAAACAAGCATTAGCTTGTGTAGATAGCCATTACAATGATCAAGATAAAAGCTTAGGCAGTAAAATTACACTGAAAATAGCCGCCTAGGCCTCAACGGGTTAAAGCATTCTGCTTTTCTGACTCGACTCCAAAGAAGCTCAGTCAGTGGAAATGGAGACAGAAGATGTAAGCTGTGCAAGGGTCAAGGGTCAAAGCATACTCTGCTTTTCTGCCCTGTGGAGATAGGTGTTAGAAGAGGCTGTTAGAAGTCAGCTCTTCTCTTGGGTTTTGGGCCAATGGCTATGGCTGAGGCACTCACAGACTATTTGGGGTCATGTTGTAACCTGAATTGAATCTGAGATATGTTTAAATCTTAATGGCCAGAGCAACAAAAATGTGTGTGTTTTCACATCAAGGGCTTGCCGTTTGTCTGGTTGTGTTGCTGATTGGATCATAAACAGCCACAGCAATGAACAGTATGAAATCTGTTGACAGAGAACGCGTCATGAGTGTGGAGGGTGGACACCAGACACTGCTGTTGAGCCTTCTGGAGGTATTGAGGGCCTAATTCAACAACACCAATGAAGGAAGGTGCCTGCTTGATAAACCCAGTGAAATGCTAATGCAAGCTGCTCTGTTGGTGATGCTGTTTTTTGTGGACTAAGGTTGCTTTGTTGGTGATTTCATTTTTGTTTTGCTTTGGTTCTTTGGTTGGGCATTCAGGCTACTGGCTGGCAGCGCATGTGGTGTGAAGGAGGATTGTTTCGGATCCTGGGTTCAACATGTGGTGCGTTTGTGGCTGCCACCAGCCAACTGTGCATTGTTGTTGTGTCATGCGTTATGGTGTGTAATGTTATGGCTTGTTGATTGACCCCTAAGGGAAATCCTCTTCCTACAGCACAAGGAATTTAACACCTCTCCCATGTATATCTGAAAAAGTATAGCATTGCTATCTGGTCCTTATGTCATGGGGAAAGGTAAACCCTCAGCCCAAGGAGGTTTACAAGGAGCTTGCTAGCATGCAACTGGTGCAACATAACTTTAAACTGTGAATTGTAGCACAAAATTAGTTCAGCAACCTGCTTCCTGCAGTTTCATTTGATTTTTTATTTCATTTTTGTTGCTTTGGTTCTTTGGTTGGCCATTCAGGCTTGCGGCAGCACAGGTGGTGTGAAGGTGGGTCGTTTTGGATCCTGGGTACATGTGGTGCGTTTGCGGCAAAAGCCCAGCTCTTAAGATAGGCGACCAAAATGTTAAGCATTTTCACAGCTCAACAGGTATGCACAATGACTGCCCAATGCTCAGCGACCAGATATCATGAACATTTGTCAACTAGCGACTATCTCAAGATTCTGCCAACTGAAGCCTTCAGGGCTGGGTCTGATGAAAGCCTCTCTGCGCCCCTGCAAATTTTAGAGTGGAACAAAGTTGCATTCTGGGAAGGAAGTTGAAAATAAACCAATAGGCGTGTTCGGCTTCAGGCAGATCTGTGCAGATCTGACTTGATGTGATGCATGCTGGGTTGAACACAATGCATACTAGGATGAACGCAATGCTTACTGGTTAGAAATTTTGTCCGACTTCTGTCAGCCGGGGAGGGACTTACCACCGTGACACCATGTCACATGACCTTAAAAAATCGCGGGAGTCTTAGCCTGCAGACAGATCTTGCAGTTGCCTTCCACGAGCTGAAACACGCCCTCATGACGTCAGTTCAAAGACGTGATAGGGCCATTTGGGAGGAATGTCCTCATGACGATTTTGACAGAAGTCTCATGCTGCTTCTTTATGTTGGAATATGCGAAAATAAACAGAAATCGAAGGGATACCTTCTCATACGTGATTTCTGCAACAATGGTAGGCTAGCCTACTGAAAATGTTTGGATATTCTGTTATTTTCTGCTGTTGGTTAAATAGATAGACACACATATAGGGAAAACACTTGATATTGAATTTATGTGCTATAAAGTAGGCCTGTTAACTGTATGACAACAGTGGTTTATTTAAACTACATCATAAGAATTTATTTCGTCAGTCATCATGCTCATTTTAATGAGTAAGAATGAAAGTTCTGCTGTGTTTATTGCAAACAACATTCCGCGATATCTCCCGCGATGTCTCCCGCGAGTCACGTCAGGCAGACTGTAGCCTGTCTGTCCGGGATGAGCTGCCCTCTGTTGTAGCTCCTCCCGGCTAGGCTCTGAAGATCACGTTTACGTAGTAAGCCAGACCAAGTCAGACTCAGTCCAGGTAACACTTTACTTGACAGTATCAACATAAGAGTGACATGACACTGTCATGACACATGAAACCTAACCCTAAACCCTAGCCCTAATCCTAACCCTAAACCTAACCCTAATCCTAACCCGAATGTCACTTAATAACAGAAGCGTTATGACATTAATGTTTACGACTTTTTTATGATATGTTCATGACAGTGTCATGTCACTCTTATGTCGACACTGTCAATTAAAGTGTATTAAATCTGCAACTTTTACTTTGAATCTGCTCAAAGTCACTGACAAAATATCAGAGGACAAATTAGTTCCTCCTTTTAAAAAGGTATCACACTATCAAAGCTTCTTAACACGCTGCCTCTTACGTTCGACATGACATTGATTGCTCAGGAATCGATTTTCTACTTCACGTGAAGGTGCATGACGGCGTTAAGAAACACAACACGTTCTATGCAAATGAAACATTCCTCAAATTATTCCAGTAACATTTATTTTAACATAGTTTAAGTTATCAGTAAAATATAAACTATTAACTAAATTATCAAAATTATCAGTAGGCCTAATATGTTTACACGATATGTTGTGACTGGTAGACTAACCGGGTAGGCCTATCCCTTGCTAATCATCCACCCTCCTTATCCCGTTGTGCCACTTGTGCCGCTTCTTGACATGGGTTTAACAACTTCTTAAAATGATGTAATACACTTTTATATTAATGGTACGGTACCTTACAATTATAATTGATTGGCAAGCAGCTGCAGTTACTTCTGTTTAATGCGGTATTGATAGATAGATAGATACTTTATTGATCCCCAGGGGAAATTCAAGGTTCAAATAAAAAAAAAAAATGCCATTGCTTAATGTTTTCAATAAAAAGCAACCTATCTACAATGAACAGAGAGAGATTTAGATACAGTATGGTGGGGAAGCAACGTAAAAAAAGGGCACCAAGCTTCTCGTCAGAGGAACTTAAAGTTTTGCTGGACGAGGTGAGCTTGCGCTAGGTGACACCGTTTTCCAGCTTTCGGAATAACTTGTGCAACAGCAACAAAAAAGAGCTAGGGAGCGACATGGACTACACAGCGTTTTTGATTCAATACAAGGACACGTTGGATCGCTGCCATAGGCCTAGTTGGTCGCTTACTGGACACCACCATGCTTACCCATTTATAGATCTTAGCCATTTAGAGGCAAATTCTTTGCCAGCTTCAAAAGTGATTGCCAATTTGAACGCTTTAATGACATTACTAAATAGCCTAGGCTAATTACCACCATATTAGTTCTGATACCAAATAAAGTAAACTTCATAAATAGGCCTGCATCCATTGCGAATATATTTTATTAGTCTTAAAATGTCCATAATAACATAAAATCATCGTTGAGCCACAACATTGTCAACATACTGTCGGCCTACCATAGTTTGACTTGTACTGCGCTGCACTGATTTCTAAAGACTGCTGCACAGTGGCAGCGACTAGCGTCTTGAGACCTCAAACAACGCTAAGAGAGAGCTTACGAATGGTCCAGACCAACCTTACGAACGTGTGACTTACAGAAGATATACTTAGCGTACGAACGTGTCGGGAATCGTGCCATAACGTTAAGGAATAGGTTAAGAACTACTTAGCGATAAGAACGTTTTGGGAAACCGGCCCCTGTTTCTGTAGGCTAAAGAAAATCATTGTATGGACTCCCATGCAAAGAATTAATTGTATTTAGATATCTGGGCCTGCACTCATTTAAGATCGACTGAGGTATAGTGGAAAACAGTCCTGTGGTTAGACCAATCAAAATGTTTATTTATTTTTGGAAATCATAGATTCTGTTAGCCTCGTGAGACCATCTTGATGTCACGAGCTTTCAAGGTTTCACTCGCAGATCAGTCTGGCAACTTTTCGTTAAAGAGAATTTGGAGCAGTTCACCAAACGAACGTCCAATCAGCGTTGGCTTTGAGGCGGGTTGAGGTGTGACGAACATGACGGCATCCACAGATGAGATGAGCATAGCTATTATATCGCGCACGTTTTATTCAAATTAGAAAGTATTCCTGGGTAAGCTGTGAAGCTATGAGTCTCAGCCATGCAGCTGGGAGGAATGAACGACACAGACATCCTCCACGGCCGATTCCAGTTCATAATGGATGAGTATACTTTCTTCAGAAGTGTAGGGCCTACCGTGAAAACTTGATGGGAATTGTCGTTGATTAGGTTAATGTCACATACAAATGGTAAGTTAAAACATCTTAACGTTAGTTACTAACGTTAGTAACGTTAGTTACTAATACAATTAAGTTACCTAACTTAATTGTATGTTAAACGAAGGCATTAGAAGAACACTTTGTTCATCTAATTCTACAAGAAAGGGCAGAGCAGGCTGTACTTCCGCGATGGAGGCTGCGGTCCTTCAATGTGTACAGTAAGCTCCTCAGGATGTTCTACCAGTCTGTTGTTGCCAGCGTCCTCTTCTATGCAGTAGTATGCTGGGGAGGAAGCACAAGGAAGAAGGATGTGGGGCGAATTAACAGGCTGGTAAGGAAACTGGCTCTGTAGTTGGAGCTGAACTGGAGTGCATCACTTCACTATCTGACAAAAGGACCCTGAACAAACTGATCAACATCTTGGACAATGAGTGTCACCCACTCCACAGCACTATTGTTAAGCAGAAGAGCCTGATCAGCTGGAGACTTCGCTCACTGCCTTGCACAACTGACAGACTGAGAAAGTCATTTGTCCCCAGGGCCATTGAACTGTTCAATGCCTCACTTAAGGGAAGAGGAGAGATAGACTTCTCTGCATAGTCTGTCTGCCTCTTCACCCCCTCCATGTTTGGTACTGTCTGTCCACTAGCCACTTGTACCACTGTCTTTATGCCTCACTGTATATTAGCACATCAGCACATATGCATAACCCCCCCCCCTATATTAGCACATTAGCACATATGCATAAACCCCCCCCCCCCCTCCATGCCACAGCCGAACTGTGGCCACACTTATACATTTTCTTAAATAGTTAAATATATAGATATATAGACTTTACTTTACTTTATTTCTGCATTGTTGCACTGTTGACTTACTCATTTGCACTATCACCATGGCCACTATCACCATTGCACTACCACCATGACACTCATTCACACAGAGCACCTTAGAGCACCTTACCATACCTTACTATGCACAGAGAATCACAGGCTCAGTCCCTGCCTCAGTCATTGCAAGCGCCTCTGATTTATTAATCACTACTATGTGGATACTGTTTTTAGAATTGATTTAGATTAAGTGTTAGTATAATTTGTATTTTTGTAATTTGTATTTTAGTATATTTTTATATATTGTATTAAGTGTTAGTATAATTAGTATTTTAGTATATTTAGCATATTCTTTATCTTCTACTGTCCTTACTGCTTAGTTGTGTTTTTATATTATATACTTTAATTACTCTTTCTGCTGTTAAAGAATGTGTTTGTGTTGTATGTATGCTGCTGCTGAGACCTTGAATTTCCCCTGGGGATCAATAAAGTATCTATCTATCTATCTATCTATCTATCTATCTATCTATCTAATTGGTTGATTTGGCCCGTCGATAACCACCAAAGGTGGTGATAGACAGATGGTTTATCCAATCAGCTAACCAGTATTTCCGCCCCTTCCCAAAAGTTCTTCAATGAAAAGTTCCCAGATGGATATGCGGAGCAAATCCATCTGGCGGAGTCAGGTTAAGATTCTGTATCCTCTGGGCTAAAGAGGAGAGGGACTACCTAATTTGTTATAATGCTCAGTTCAAAACCCAGATCTATGATGGTGTGGAGGTGCATTAGTGCCTATGGCATCTGGCAAAGCACAATCAATTCTGAATGAAGTATACAGGTTTTGAGCAAAACATACTGCCATCCAGACAAAGGGAAGACTTTGAATATTTCAGGAAAACAATGCCAACATGAATTCTGCACATATTTAAACAGTATGACCAGAGTCCAGGTGCTAAAAATGGGATGTCTGCAGTCCAGACCTGTCAAATTATGTGCATCATGTAACGAAAAACATAATTAAGAAGACCCCATGCTATTTAGCAGCTGAAATCCATATTGAGCAGTGGGACATTCTCAAAACTCTAGTCACTGCCTCCTCAGTTCTTAAACATTTACAGAATGTTGTTAAATGAAGAGGTGAAGAAACACAGTGCTAAAAAGCCCTATGAGACATGGCATCAACTTTTATTTCCCCATGAAATAGTAAAATTATTATTATTATTATTATTAATAATAATAATAATTATAATAATAAACTATATTAATATACTATACGGTGTTGTTGTTGTTATTATTATTATTATTATTATTATTATTATTCACTGTTTATTATTCATTGTCATTATATGATATATTAAATATATTTTTAGATGCACACAGCACTGTGACATCCACTAACACACTGATTACTGTCAATGACAACCCCAAGATGGAGACACCTGTTTGTGAGTATGTCTTTAATTACTTTAATTAATTACTCATTAATTAATTGATTGATTTATATATGTCAATTCCATACAATAATATTTTGTGAATATTCATATTCTCTTTAAACATATTTAGACGTGATCATAGCATCAGCTTGTCTTGGCGTGATCCTGCTGTGTGGGGCTGTGGGAGTGCTCTATGTCTGCCAGAGGAGAACACACACACCCAAACCAGGTCAGACAACCAAGTGCAGTGAGACATGAGTTAGACCCAGGAAAGTGTAAAGAAATCTGATATTTTTTTCTAATAATGATTGCAGAAAAAACAGCAAACAGAAACCAAATTGCCATAAAAATATCTGAAATGTCAGATATGAAAGTTATTGGCATAAATATTGTCCTTCAATGATTACTTGAATTCTTCTAGGTGATCACAGCTGAATTTGGGATTATTAACACTCCACGCTTTTTTGATGCATGTACCCCCCACCTTCCTGTCTTCCCCTTTAGCTGAGACTACTGAACTGGAGTATGCTGTTGTGTCTACACTGAGAAGAAAGAAAAAGCAACCAGAACAGGAGAGTTGTGAGGAGGAGATGGACCACAGGGAGGGGAACTTACCTGCAGCCATTACAGATTCTCCGATTGTAGAGCTAGAAGAGATTGTGTATGCTGATGTGCGACATAGAGAGTGAGAGAGGATTGAATGGTCTCCCATGCATCGTCCTGGCTCAGGATAAACCTCTGCTTTCCTTTATGTGAAAACTGCATTGATACATTTTAAATATGACCATGCAAAAGTTATTCTGTTGCAGCTTTGTTTTTTGCAACCTGTTTTATTTATAATTACATATTACATTAAATAAATACACTATTATACTATTTAATATACTAAAACTGCAAGACATATTCTACTGTTTGCCCCATTCATTAGTTGTACTCTCCATATTCTGTTGATGTTCATTCTCAGTTTATTCTGTAAATTCTAAAATAATTCCAAGCATTGAATGTATATATATAGAAAAATAATATTTTATTATTTTATATTTAAAAGTTAAAGTGTGATTGCCAAAAAAGTGTTAAAATAAATCTTTATGCTAATTTTGATTTTTAAATAAAAATAAACATTAGAGAGATCAATGTAGTATTGATTAATAAAAGTAATAAATAAGTAATTCATAATCTTTGACATATTATGTTGATGTTTCCAAGACTCTTTGTGTTAATGCATTCAAAATACATACAGTATACACCCATGAAACCTGCCTCCCAGGCCAAGAGCACAACAAATAACCCTACATGCAGCAGTCTGACTGCATACCCTTATGCTAAATGTCCCTACATGCAGCAGTCTGACTGCATACCATCAGGCTAAATGTCTAAATGACAATCAGACCGTACCTAACCCAACATGCCACCCAGCTCTAGTACAGACCGTAGTTATCTCACAGATTGACTACTGCAACTCCCTCTTCACAGGTCTTCCAGCTTGTGCTGTAGAACCGTTACAGACAGCCCAGAATGCTGCGGCCCGTCTGGTCCTCAATGAACCAAAAAGGGAACTCGTTACCCCACTGTTACTTCAGCTCCACTATCTTAGCCACCCACATCCAATTCAAGTCACTAATGCTTACATACAAATTGATTGCTTTGCTGGCACTGCCGCCCCCACACCCACGGCAATCCACACTGTAAAAAATGACACAGTAGGAATGCATGAAAAAAATGAGGCAACCTATTACACGTGAAAATATTAGGGAAAAATATAACCCTATTATTTTTAAGAATATAGACTTTAACAAATCATGGAAATTTACTTAAATTATTCATGTATACAAAAACAAATTGTGTAAAATATCTCAATGCAATTAAGCATATTCAAAATAAATCAAGGAAATTTCCCTGATTTTTTCTGGTTAATATCGCATGATAAAGTCACGTGTAATATAGTTGCCTCACTTATTTTGAGTAGTTATGCATGTTTTAAATAAGTCTATTACTATATATTTTAAAGGATGTGGTGTATATACACAATTAGAGAGTCAGTATTTCATTTAACAGCATTTATTCAGTGTAAATTAAACCTGACGTTGAGAAAAAAAAAATAGAGATATAACAAACATATCATCTTCATCAACATCTACACAAAATCCTCCAACTCTCCGCAAAAAGCAAGCCAAACTGAGTAATCCTGGGACAAAGGGGCCTTGGTCAAACAGGTAACCAAGGACCCAATTGTGACTATGAATGAGATCCAGAGTTC
Source organism: Alosa sapidissima (assembly GCF_018492685.1). Taxonomy (NCBI): domain Eukaryota; kingdom Metazoa; phylum Chordata; class Actinopteri; order Clupeiformes; family Clupeidae; genus Alosa; species Alosa sapidissima. The sequence continues at coordinate 25,953,145 of NC_055976.1, read as the reverse complement.
CTTTAAGAAGATGAGAGAAGTGTAAAGAAGGACAAACATCAGTTCAAATTTGTTTTTACACAACAATTCTACTACCAAATTTAGTTTTTTCTTGTCACGCTGCAGGCAAGTTGTGTGAGAGGCTATATGTGCACAATAATGCTTCTACTTTGTTTTTTCACATTACAAAACAAAACATACCCATGCATTTCAACAATGTGGCTGACCAGGATATGATGCCGTCTTGTGCAGTGTGTCACGGTGCTCAATCTCTTATATTCCTCCATTGTTTCCTCTCCCCCTGAACTCTTCTCCAGAATCTCCTGGACCATCTATGGGTAAAAGAGAAACAATAACGGTGATACACTTGTAAAGAGAAAACTTACCTGCACCCTCTAAAAACACAGGAGATGTATTAAAGTGTAACTCAAGAGTACAAACAACCTAGGGTATATTTATGGTAGTGTGGTAGCAAAATTGTGTTAATTGGTGGAGTTTTGAGCAAGACCGCAACACTGAATGGGCATAGGCTACAGTGAAAGCTAAGGGGGCAGCAAGCATGTTGAAAAAACAAACGCCATTTTAAACCACTGGCAGTGCTCAAAATACGATTACACTTGGTAGTGTGGTGAGGGTCTCTACAGACAAACTAAAGTGTTATAAACTTTTGAAAGTGTACAGGGAGATTATAACAAGACCTGTATCTGAAGGAAGAAAATTGCCTAGATTCGTGTTCCGTTAACGTCAAATGAGCGGGCGCGTTCGATCTTGCAGCACTGGATCTGCAAGCAGATCTGGCTGAATCTAAAAAAACATGCCTTACGTTCAGCCAGATCTGTGTAGTGCTGCAAGATTGAACGTGCCCGTTGATTTGACACTACCGGAACATGAAGCCAGGCTTCCGCATTTGGAGGACAGACAAGGATTTCTCCTAGTGAGATTTTAATTTTAATTGCTCAACCATTTGGCCTTTTCTGCTGCATCCCCTATGGCAGAGGTGTTCTCTCCTGCACCAGGAGATTGATGTCCCTTGTTTGAAGAGGACCTCTCCATATCACTTGAAGAAATTAGAGTAGAAGAACCTGCTGGCATAAAATTCTGCAAAAACACAAAATTGGAATCTTAAAGGGTTGCTTTAAGAATTTAAGAAATTCAGTTTCCAATTTTAGTTCATTTAATTCAACTAAAGGGTAACAAAATCTTTTTTTACCTTACCCACTGGCCAAGTGATCTGATATCAGATGCATGCAAACATGGATTTTAAATTTATTAGCTAAGCTCACATAAAACCTTACCTTCTTCAATGAAACTTTCATAAGAAAAACCAGGATGCAGTTTGAGGTACTTTTTTTAGTCCACGGTACTGGACTTTGATGAGCATTTTGCCAACCCTGTTAAAACAAACAAAATCCATAATTATATAAACACAAGAACCACAATTGACTATCAGCAGTATATCAACTAACTTAACTAGCAAAGGACTTCCAAAATTCATTCTGACATCATTTACCATGTAGGCTACCAAATGTTTTAACCGCAGACAAACAGAAGTGTTTGTGTTCAAATATCTTAACATAATCGCTAAATAACCCAAATAAAACCAACAGACACTTAACTAATATCAATACTATTACTGAGAATGGACAATGCACCTAACCTTAACCAACAACACTAACAGTTACCTTACACCACGTGTATGCTACAAATGCCTAAAAGAATGCCCTGGTGGTCTCGGCTAACGTTAGCTACGAGCAAAATATATATAACCCGAATTAAAAGCAAATAGTGTTCAGTTCAATCAAACGTCAATTAGTTGACAGACTGCTTTAATTAGTCAGTCAACAGATCCCTTAGTGCCAGACAAGCATTTGAGACCACACTAGATCGCTTAGAACAGTGGAGTCCTGGCTAACTAATGTTAACCAGCATCGTTAGCATGTTAGCTATTCCCTCAGTGGCTATTAAAATTCCAACCATTTTTTCAAATTGGTTACAAAAAGATTAAGACGTCGTCGACTCCAATAATATATTAATGTCAGTTTAGAGTGTCCCAAGTATTACAAATGATTATAAACTTGGCCATTTCAAATTGATAAGGTTATAATATAACCTACCGAAGTTAAGGTTAGCTTGCTGGTTAGTTTACCAACCATCTGAGTAGCAGCTAGCTTCTACAGCTAACGTTAGCGACCTTGCTACTGTTAAGCTAACTTCACCAATATTTCCTAGTAGGTCAAACACGTTGGTATGAAAATATATACCTGTGATGTGACATTACTTAATTGTATATTTGTAGTAGTTTTCATGCTAGCTTTCACAAGTAGCAGGAACAAAATACTTTACCTTTTACTATTCCATGCTGAACTTCAGTGGCGTCTGTCTTTGAGGCATTCTTTTCAAAATCTCAACTGAAGGACGTTTTTCAGATGTTCAAAATATTTGAGGAAAAGGCTGCACATTTATCAGCGAGAAATTGTGCAACTTCCCACAATTCTTGTAGGGAACATTTTCTCTGAATATTTTTCTCGCAAATGTAGTTGATTTATTTGGGGGAAAACATAATAGTTATTTTTTTAAGGCGACTGCTTCAAGAAATTAAGTCATACTTGATTTTTTGTGTGTAATTTCCTTGGCACCAGGATTCATTTTTTACAGTGCAGACTATTTTAATCTGTGGTTCCTTGATGGTGGAACCATCTGCCTAGTGCCACTAGAGCAGCAGGGATGTCCCTCTCTGTCTTCAAATAGCTTTTGACTCCATTTTGAGCTAGACTGGCCTCGGCTTTTTAACAGTCTTCTCTGCACTGTAGCTTTGATGTTATTCTATTGCTGTAAGTTGCTTTGGGTAAAAGTGTCCTCCAAATGAATACATGTAAATGTAAATGTTAATCGGTCTGTCAAGTGATACATTTCTTTTGACTGTGTCCAGGGGCTCTGTAAAGTGAATTGAATTGAATCTGCAACTTTTACGTTGAATATGCTCAAGGGCACTGACAAAATATAAGAGGACAATGGAGTTCCTCCTTTTAAAAAGGTGTCAGAATCAAAGCATTAGTCTGCAAGCCAAAGCAAAGAACATTTTCCACTGTGGTTTCACTGACAAGAGTTGCAAATCACCACAACTTTCATACAAATGAAAGACAAAGGAAAGAAACAAGTGGGTTTTAAAAAAAACATGCAGTACACCTTTAGAAAGCTTTACAGATCTGCAGAGCTGCTGCTCACAGCTCTCCAACCACAGTGTATCACAGGAAATGTTCTTGACTCAGAAGGCCAGTCACACACAAACACTCAGTGGTGTAGTAAAGGCACGCTGTTTGTCTGCAACCTTTTGAGCAAAAATCCAAAGCTGCATAATGGGGAAAACATTTGCATGCATAGATAAGGGTTTGAGGCTTCTAGGAGGTATCTATGTTATCACACAAAGGACTCAACATGTTTAGTATTGTATTTAGTAAGTTTTGTATGCATTTTAACATTCCTTTCAATTCATTTACCTTCTGTCTTTGTAGATTGTGAATTTGATTGGATAGGAATTGTATCAGGTTTACCAAGTGACTGTTATCAAATTCGCAAACATTTTCCTTGAACTTCTTTTTGAGAGCCACTCAGAAACAGGTGGGGAGCTACTGGTAGCTTGCGAGCTGCTGTACCTGTTGGAGACCCCTGGAGTAGGGTACCAGGATAAATTACGTGGAAGCAGGGCAAGAAGAGCTGGTAGCTGGTGACCACACTCATGCCTTGCATCTAATGCATGTACAGGAGACAGAGATAGATGCTTTTTAGATGCTGTATGAACATCTCTATAAATATCTCCTGTCAAGGCACCATACACCACACTGGGTTTTCACCACATTAGCGAGAGAAGACAAGAAGACAGTGTGGCTTTGTAACAGGGTCACAGTCAGGCTCAGATCTTATAGACTTTGTTGATGCAAAAAAGGCATACAGCTTTATTTTTACATGTGACCATAGAAATAGACTTTTACAGGTTACTTTAGACAAGCAAGTCCTTTTAGAAACCCCTGCATTTCTCTCTCTCTCTCTTTCTCTATCTCTCTCTCTCTCTCTGTCTCTCTCTCACACACTCACACACACACTCTCACACACACACACACACACACACAGACACATACACATGTCTTGTTCTGCGACAGCCATCTCAAGCTGAGGCCGTATTAGATTTTCTCACTTTCTCACTTGACTCACGTCATTTTGGTAAACTGAGATCATAATGGGTGATAATCAATTAATGAGTAGTTAGATAATACTTACAGTAGTACTGTATTAACTTCATTTTTGTGTCATTACAAGCAAAGAAACAATGTTAGGCAAGGGCGCGGGAAGGGGGGGTGCTGAGGGTGCTGCAGCACCCCCTGCTGGCAGGAGATAGATTTAAAAGAAAAAGATTATATATATTTTTTAAAATAATTACTAATTCGCTGTCTGACATTATTTATATTTTTGTATGTGAAATGATGAGTCAAATAGCAAAATAGGGTTATGGATAGGTTCGAATATAGGCTACTAAAAATTAACAGTTATAGAGATCAACGTGAACGTGAGTCAGTTACTGTAAGAATCGTAGCGTGGTTTCAGCTATGTGATAGCGATCAAGTGTGTAGGCCTACGGTTGATATAGGCCTACATAGGCTATTCTATGCGATTTACACGTTCAAAAAAAGCATGGATAAGCTGAAAGAAACTAATAAATGTATAGCTAGTGAAATCATTTCACTATCCTAGTCGCTAAGATAGAAATTATTAGGACTCATACTTGCTGTGGAGACCACACACTTTAGGCTATTCAGAAATGATTTGCGAGATCATTGCAGCCTGATTATTAGCCTATATTTAAAGCTTATACCATGGTCTAGGTTGAAAAGAGTGTCATTTAAAAAGTGATATACTACACCTATAAAATTATTATGACGTTGCTTGACAATGCCTGAGTTAGTCCGCTCTGTGACTTATCAACATTCCACAGCATTGCAAAAACAGCTGAAAAAACGAACGATTTTAACTCTAAAACTCATTTAGTATTAATAATTGATTTCATATTTATTTATTTCGTAAGTGACCATGGTATAAACGGGATAATGCCCTTCGATTCGTCCATTATCAGAAATAAATACTTCGCAAAAGCAACCGTCCTCCGCTTCGCGTCGGACAGTTCACGTCCATTTATTTCTGATAATGGACACCTCGTCGGGCATTATCCCTTACCTAACAATTCTGGTATGGTTTTGACGATCAGAAAAGTAATTTTCCTTAGCTATACTGAAATAGGCTAATGATGTCAAGTGCGCTTCTGTGGGGTTAGGGTGGGTGCAGTGGACTCGGAGTGCTGTCGCGGAACATTGGAATTTATGGCTGCCCAGGTTATTCAGCACCCCTGGTCAAAAATAGGTTCCCGCGCGCCTGTGTTAGGCTGCCGTGAACAATAAAAGGCACATTTCACAGTTTAAACGTGCATACTTTATGTCTTCTTGGTAAAGAATCTATTTATTTTAGGATAACATTTCATTACATTATATTTAACTAAAGCAATAAGATGGGGCAAAGCATGTCATTGGAGGGCAACTGCAAGTTCCACAGTGTATTGTTGTACACTTAATACTTTGAGACCAGACATGTTATTGTATTCTGAGTGTGAGCGATCGTCCATAAAAAAGTTTTTTATGGACGATCACTGAAAAGAGATGTAAAGGATTTGTTTGAGGCTCCTGAAAATGCAAATCAATGGTTATTGAGCACTCAGAGACAACTTGGGGTCATGTTATGTGACCTGACTTGTCTCGGACATAAAAATGAAAATGCATTTGTTGATGTCTGTATTTTTTTAACATGGCCAATCTTATCATCAAGAGTGTGGGTCCATGATGCCTGAGGGGGGTCCATGATGCCTGAGGGGGGTCCATGATAATGGAAAACTCCGGCATTTTTTTACATAGATCTCTGTTTCTCTTTTTCTTTCCGTACCGACAGTACTCGGTGACCTTCGAGAAACAGAGATCTACGTGAAAAATGTTCTCCTCTCCAGAGTTCTCCTTTAAGCCCTTTAGCGGTGTCATGGGCCTAATTCAATGAAAGATATATGAAGGATGTGGCCATATTTGTTAAGGATGCCAGTAAGCTCACATTCATATTTTATCTACTAGGGAGCGGTGTTACAATGATAAAATAGTAAATGGAGCTGTTGGACTCTGTAACTGTCTGGACATGTAGAAAGGTAGTGGGGCATGCAAAGTTGCAAACACCCACATACACATAGCTACACGAACACTCACACACCAGTTGGTCCGCTTGCATTCTCAAATTCCTCAGGAGAAGCTTGAGAGCCTCCTCTACTGATTAAACTATCCTGTTAAAGGCATCATGAAAGCCAAGTTCTTAAATTGATATAGGGGACCAAAAGGCAAAAAAGGAGTCTGAAATAGACCAACATCATGTGCATTTTTCACAGTTCAACAAGTGTGCACATGACTGCCCACTGCTCGGAGACCAGATCATGAAAGTTTTTCAACTAGCATCTATCTCAAGATACACAAGATCTTGCCAACTAAGCCTTCAGGGCTGGGTCTGATGAAAGCCTCTCTGCACCCCTGCAACCTCTAGAGTGGAACAATGTAGTTGCATTGTGGGAACGAGGCTGAACAAAGGTATAAAGGTTTCTATTTTTAAACATAGCACACATCTCTGAATGGCCCGGTTGCAGACAGAAATGATGTGTGTATTTCTCATGCTGATGTTATCAGGAGTTTCAGATGGTAAGACTTTATGGGAATATATGAATCTTTTGTCATTAGTGAATACAGTTTGACTGGTCTATATGAGTCTAAATAAAATGGGGGCCCTCTTTAGAAACCTCAAATTACAAAACCTCAAATATGAGGAGCCAAATTGTTAAGCAAATATTGTCATCATTTAAGCATTTCACTAAAACTCTTAAGAAGTCATACTGATTCTGATGTAAAGTATAGCATCTTCAGTTTAGAGCAGAGATAGAAATAGTAAGGCTAAAAATAGTTAGAAATGTGATGTAATTACCTTTACAAAAAAATAATTAAGTTAAAGTTGTCGTTATGTTGTCAACTTTGTACTAAGCACTATAGATTACTGGCTGTGTTAAACCAATAGCTGTGTTACATCACACAAGATATATATTGATTGTTTGCTAATGGATACATAGATACCTTATTATATTGTTTGGAATACTGTCCCGTAGATCCTCTTTAAATTGATCTGTTGACTTGTTTTGCTTCATTGAAAGGAAACACTTGTATCTGTGATGCTACGAAATCCATTACATGCCATGGAGTCCAAGGAGAACCTCTTTATCTACAGGTGATCCCTAATGCCACTGGATATCGCCTAATTTTAAAGGAAATAACCCAGAATGGTGCGAGTACGATTTTTAGATATAAAAGAAATCAGATTCTGTTCTTCAATGAAACGCTCAGTTCATCTTTAAAACAGAGATTGCACTTTACTGCTATGAACGGGACTATATCTATAAACCCAGCAACAAAAGGAGACTCAGGAACATATCAAGTAGAGATCATCAATGATGACAAAGGGGTAAATGTGGCAAACATCACAATTCAGATTATTATTCAAGGTAATTTATTTTTAAATGAAATGTTTGTGTTTACTTTTCAAATATCTATATAAATGATCTTTTCCATCTATTATAAATGTGTGATTTTATTGAACAGTATATAATATATAAGTATATAAAGGACAAATTAGACCACAATAATAACAATACAACCCCAAAACAGGAAAAAGTTGGGATGTTGTGGAAAATACAAACCCCCTCCTGTAAACCCATATTTAGCTAGAAAAAAGACAGACAAGATATCAAATGTTGAAAATTACAGATTGGATTATTTCATGGAAAATATAAATGCATTTTGAATATACAAAATGCTGAAAAAGCAAACCTGTGTGGGCAAATGATGAATATCAGAATAATGCTTCTAAATATAAAATTGCTGAAAATAATTATAGGATTTCATCATACAGTACATAATTTCATTAAAATATTTAGAGAATCCAAAGACATCTTTGCAGACAAAGGACAGGGCTGAAAAACAATATTTTATTGCCATTGTCTCTTGGATCTCAGATGCATTTCTGTAAAGAAATATGGACTCTTGTATGAAAACTGTATGGAAAACTTCCAATAGTCATTGTCTGTGAGCACAGTTTGATGCTCAGTTTGCAAATAAAGTTTGCTAGTATAAACTTTACCATGCACAGAAGAAATTGTATTTAGACATGATACAGAAATGCCACCACATTTATCCACCTTCACAGCTCATATAAATATATAGATGCACTCAACACTATGACATCCACTGGTTTTAACCAGGCTATTATTATTGTTGTTGTTGTTGTTGTTGTTGTTGTTGTTATTATTATTATTATTATTAGAGTGCATGAAAATGCACTCTACTGTTATCCGATTTTTTCTTATTCCGCTGACGCTTTTTGTGCGTTTAATACAGCTTCAACCGTTTAACTTAGAAACTTCATTCAAACTGCGTTGCGTAGGTCCTACTTATGTGACTTTTTCAACTTTGTAACTTTTATACTTTTTAAACTATTAATTAAAAACTACTAAAATGTCCCCATTGAATTAACATTAGATTATGACATCACAATAGAGCAATTAGAATCCTATCCCAGGTGTTCAGGCCACCTGGAGCCACTGTCTCAGGCTTTAAGCAGAGAGGGTTAAAGCGGAGCGAGAGGCGCAAACGTTTGACAATTTCCGCGTTCGATTATTGCAAGGGGGAGGGGGGAAAATCCCCCTTTATGCAGACCAGAGTAAACCCTCGCTGCACTAATGTCAATGGAGACTTGTGGAATTTTACCAATAAATTGGTCATTATGTCTTTCTGGATTTGTTGAGGGTTTTTTGGAACATTTTGTCATAATCTGTAAGTGTTTGGGATCATTTCAAGTCTAAAAGTGTAATTTTTTAGTGTTCGGATTTGTAATAAAATAACTTAATATCAGACCATGCTGCTGCCAGTTACTGTCCAGTTGTTAGCATGCTAGCTAGCCTCTTAGCTAAGGTAACATTTTAAACGAAGAAGTGTAATTTCTTTGAAATGACAACTAGCTGAATAACATTACTGACATTAGTTAAAGTGGATAGTTTATACTCAAGCGAATTTGGAACAGTATATTAAGTTTAAGCGAAGTCCTTCAACTACTAGTCACTTGTTAGCGCATATCTGTATTGCCATAGCTACTCCCATCCACTTGTATGGCGTTTTAAGCTAGCGTTAGCTAGCTAGCTAGCTCACATGACTAATTAAATTATTTATATCATGTCCTAAAGAATGATTCATTGATATCATACATGATTATAGACAATGATATTGTGAACACAATTATGTTTATCTGTTCTTATTGCTTATTAAGAGAGAAAGTTTATTTAGTGACAAAAGGTGACACTCCCACTTATGCAGACCGGAACTGTCCCATTTTGCTCCCATAGTAACGAATTACGTTACTCTATCTTGCTAGTAATCAAGGATCTTTGCTTTAAGCATACAATATGGCTGTATTAAGACAGCAGATCCTGTTCAACTGCTTCCTGTGCCCACAACTGTTTCAAAATAAAAGTCCCTTTAAACTATCCAACTTTTTAACTGTTCAACTGTTATCAACTGTTCAACTGTTCAACTGTTACTGTAACTGTTTGTCAACTATGACTCCCATCAACTGTATCCTCTGCCTTCAACTGTTTCAAAATAAAAGTCCTCACTAGCTAGTTAGCTAGTTAGCATCATTAGCATTGTTAACATAGTTAGCATTTTAGCAAAACTGCTAAAAATGATTAGCTCAGTTAGCTGAGTCACATGGTTAGCATAGTTAACACGTTAGCATTGTTAACATTTTTAGTAAAACTGCTACAAATGATTAGCTAAGTTAGCTAAGTCACATGGTTAGCATGTTAGCATTGTTAGCATTTTTTCCTAAACTGCTAGAAAACATGAGCTAAGTTAACTAAGTATTATTTTGGTCAAAATAATTAGCTTTGTTAGCATAACTGCTAGCAAACATTAGAGCCATTCCAACTGTCAGTTATCGTCAACTATCTACCTATATAGAGCCTTTAAACTATTGTCTACCAACACGCATTAAACTATCAGTATGTCAACGACTATCTACATATAACTTTTAAAATTTCAACATTCATTAAACTATCTGTCTATTAAACTATCTGTCTATTAACAACTGTTAAACTATACATTCAACTTTTAAACTGTCTACGTCTAAACTATCAACTTTTTATTAAGCTATGCTATGTCTGTCCTAGCTTCATTTTCATCCTGGAATTACATTCTCTAGTTATTATTATTATTATTATTATTATTATTATTATTATGTAGAATATTAGGCATTGTTTATTATACATTGTCAGTATATAATATATTAAATATATTTTTAGATGCACACAGCACTGTGACATCCACTAACACACAGATTACTGTCAATGACAACCCCAAGATGGAGACACCTGTTTGTAAGTATGTCTTTAAGAGTCATTAATTAATTAATTGATTTATTTATCTATGTCAATTCCATACAAAAATATTTTATGAATATTCATATTCTCTTTAAACATATTTAGACGTGATTAGAGCATCAGCTTGTCTTGGAGTGATCCTGCTGTGTGGGGCTGTGGGAGTGCTCTGTGTCTGCCAGAGGAGAACACACACACACAAACCAGGTCAGACCACCAAGTGCAATGAGACATGAGTTAGACCCAGAAAAGTGTAAAGAAATATGAACATTTTATAATAATGCCATGCCTGGTCCTGGCTCAGGTTAAGCCTCTGCTTTCCTTTATGTAATATCTGCATCACTACAATTTGAATATGACCGTGCAAGTTATTCTGTTGCAGCTTTGTTTTTGTATTATTTTCTATTAAATATATTTGTAAACTGCAAGACATTATGCTACTGTTTGCTCCATTCATTACAGTAATTGTACTCTCCAAAATGTATTTTAATTATCAGTTTATTCTAGTAATTCAAAAATAATTATGCTTATAGGGTTCAGATCTTAAAATACATCTGCATGTGTTGGACCACGAAGAGCTTACATATACCAAAACATTGCACTTTCTTATTTAGCTTTTAATTTTGAGTGCTACATTATTTTCTTTGAATTCTTTTGGAGTGGCCCATTATTTTATGCTAAATATATTGTTATAGAAATATTACATGTCCAAATTAAAGTGTGTTTGGTAAAAAAAAGTGTTAAAAATAATCCTTCATGGTATTGTTTTGAATGAATATTAGAGAGATCAATGTAGTTGTGATTCATAATAAGTATCTTTGACATATTATGTTGATGTTTTAAATTGGTCATTGAAGTGATATATTGACTATATCCAGGGGCGTTGCAAAGTGAATTAAATCTGCAACTTTTACTTTGAATATGCTCAAAGGCATTGACAAAACATCCTATCAAATGCTTTCCTCCTTTTAGTTGTTGTCAGTGTCAAATCATCAGGCTGCAACCACTGTGGTTTTACTGACAAGACTTTAATGACAAAGGAAAGAAACAAGAGTTCTGAAGGAAACTTCTCTGCTTCCTGACCACAGTTCATCACAAGAACGATTGTTGACTCATTCAATAGTCAGAAACACACACTCAGTGGTCTAGTAAAAGCATGGTTTTTGCCTGCAACCTTTTGAGCAAACGATTTTTCGCCATTAAGCAGCTTATTGAGAAGAGGTTTTTTGGAGCCACCTTTGGAGAAACGGTGTACTACAGCTCTGCTGGGTTTTGTTCTTGCGTTGTTGCTGTACCCACTCACTCCACCACCGTATAAAGCACTCCCCACTTTCTTTTAATTTTCCCAAAGGAATAAACTCTTTCCATGACTGACCAAAGTTAATGCCATAAATAATATAGATTATGCCATGGCATATTCATGAGACAGATCTTCAGGAGTACCTGACCTGTAGCCTACACGATTTTAGGATGGTTGTCTTCCACACTCCTTTTAAGAACGCTATCATATCCATTTGCCGTCTGTTTAATAAGTTCAAATAAATAGACTTGCCCCTTGCAAACATTTCAATATCAGAGATAGTTCTAACATCATTGAACATCAAATTGGGAATGAATTGGGAAATCATGACCCGGGTCAGACTTGAACCCAGGTCCCTGTGGGAGCCACAGCGCCCCCACTGACACCACTCTTTCCAACCTGTGATCCTGTAATTTGTACAACTCTGTTATGTGTAGACTTTGGGCTTGTGGGCTCATCCATTTGAGAGTCTAACCTCACCCCGAGCATTAGGTCTGAGGATATTATTCAACAACTTACACACTGCAGCTGGGCGCCAGTTATTTATTTATTTCATTTTTTAAGTTGAAAGTTCTGCTGTGCATCTTACAAAAATGGATTTAAGCCCATGTGACTCGGAGACATTCCAAACCCAAGGTAGGCCTACTCGTTGGCAAATTCAGACTTTCCTATTAGAAAAACATAGAGGTCTATGTGCTGTGCTGTGAGTCAGCTAGCTTTACTACACCTGTTTTTGTTCCCCTAAGCTGGATTTTGCTCTGCCTTCTAGATGCCTCTCATTTAAACCATACTCTCTCTCTCTCTCCCTTTGTGTGTGTGTGCGTGCGATCTGTGCAGACGTGAAAAAAAAAAAAGTGTGTATGATGCAGAGGTGTGAAGGCCCTGTATAAGGTAGGTGTACAGGTAGAATTAATATGGTAGGACTTACAGTACTTTCTGAAGCCAGACTTTTACACCTCTGGCATGATGAGAGTGAGTGAATGCACAGGCATAGGGACCATGCTGACTCATCTCTCCTGTTTTGTAGTCCCTACAATACAATGAACAAAAGCTCACAGACACCACCAAAACCACAGAATCCCATTTCAGAATCCCATTTCAACTTTCTTCTGACCTGACCAGCAGACCTGACCAGATATACTTGAGTACTTCCACCAGGGGGCAGCAAGGAGACAACGTGAGCAGTTAGTTGTTATATTACCTTCTCTGACTTCTGTCTCCACTAGTTATTTAATCTCATCTCAGTGCAATAACCATTGTTTTTTTTTATTGCTCTTTACAAGCGTTTTAGCAGTGAAATCAAGCTTCTCATGATGTCATGATCAAAGGTGAAATGATTTTGAGTCATGATAGGGCCCTCAAAAGAGCCTCCCAATTTGAAATTGACATATGCTGTAGTTTTAAACTTTTTTATGGACTAGAATTTATAAAAATGTTTTAATGTAGGCCAAGTAACTCTCAAGATGTGTAGACAAGCAGGAACATACACATTTTTAACTAATATATCCACCTCATTCCTGAAGCCTATTTCTGTTCTGGTTTTCATCTTCCAGTGGTGTGGTTGTATAGGCTAGTGGGAATCCTTTTATCTGATTTTATGTCTACACAATTGCCTCCTGCAGGTGCAGCCAGCTGCCCTGTCAAGCTTTCTGCAGCAAGGACAGGGAGCTGTACAGCAGAGAGTCTAAACAAACACACACACACACACCACACACACACACCAAACACACACACACACACACGCACACACACACGCACACACGCACGCACGCACACACACACACACACACACACACACACACAGGTGACATTGTGTTGAGATGGGATGTGTTAGATGCCTGTAAATGGTTGTACAAACTGCTGTTCAACCCAGAGAGTTTTGTGTAGTTGGCAGTAACTCCGCAAAAACTACGCCAAAGAGACCTGTGGGGTATTCTACGAATCTCGATTAGTGGGTTATCGAGGTATGTTGCGCTCAAAGCCAGGCTATGCTGTGACACGAAAGTGGATCTGTTTTAGTGTCGCTATATCACCATGGTATCTTATGCTGTCAACCAAATCTGGTCGGGAGGAGGTTATGTGCTAAGTTATAGCTCAAATCGTGTAATCTACCGCACACTGACCAATCAATTGTCTTAAAAACGAAGTTCTCTCACGTGTAGGATTCTGTCATATATCTGACAGGTGGAGCTCCGCCTCTACTAACATTTTTGATCTCGAATGTGCTTTAATAGTGCTGTGCGTGCAAATATCCCACTATGGACGTGCATACCATACAACAACTAATGACAATTGATTTATTTGATGTTATAGGTTAGATACAAAAAAATACCGCAGTGTAGATTACTTTAATGCGGAAGTAATTGTTTTTAAATAGAGGCGGTCTTGTGCGTCTCCACGTTTCACGATTGGCCAACGTCATCCCAACACCGAGAACGCGCACAGATCTGAGCTGAAAGCCTAGTTTGACAAATATATCACATAACTGCAATCGTAGTATCACTTAACGTATACCCCTGAGTCAAGGCATATGTCTAACGTGCTTCATAGTATACCCCACTGGTCATCTACCAGCAGAGAGTCCAAACACACACACACACACACACACACACACACACACACACAGGTGTCATTTCCATTAGAGCTTATAATTTACAATTTAAGAGTGGCCATCAGCTGGATTATTATCTTGATGATGTGTGCACAGGATGACCAGAGGGGTATTCCAGAAAGGAGGTTTAACAAACACTGAGATAAAACTTGACCTCTGGGTTGTCTGAACCTGTGGCGACTAAACCCGAGCTGTCGGTTCCAAAACACCGGTTACCAGTTAGTTCAATCAACCCTGTGTTAGATAACCTAGAGTTGTGCGCGTTCACGGCGAACTTATAAAGGCATCATCTATTGAGAGTCGAAACCATGAGTGAAACCGGCGAAAGGAAGAGCACCGTATTTTTCAGAGGCGGAGTAGTCGAGGCTTACGAGGAGAGAACTGTAATAACAAAAAAAAGAGCCAATACTTGCGTCCGAGACCTTGCTTGGCAGAGAATAGCCTAACTGACCGTGTAAATGCGTACGTTTAGGATAGCCTATTTAATGTCAAAAGCACAATTAAATAATTCACTGGACATCACGTATTGTATTGACTGCTTTCAATGATGCTTTCTTAAACTAGCCTACCTTGTCACAGATTGACAATTTTCTATTTTAACGCGGGTTCTGCAGCTGTGGGCCAAGTTAAACTTTTGCGCTCCATCATTGGAAGGGTGAATGTCGGAAGGCATGGGTAGCCTATTGGACACATTTCGGTGCACATTTGGAAAATTTAATAAGTGATGCTGACCTGCCAGTTGGTGAAACTACACTTTAATGATCATCGTGGGTTTGTGTCCAGGAAAACGAATGAAGTTGCGCAGGAACTGCTTTAGCGCAAGGCAACTTTACGCACCAACCGACAGCTTGCCGATATGCTCTGCGTCTCCAACACTACAAAAACTCCCAGTCGGAGAGCGTGTGTAGCCTATTAAAAATATATTTTATCCCAAATGCCATCAGCATTCTTAACCAAACTTAGTGACAACATGCATACCCGGCTGAGCTGTACAGCTATTTAAACTTATTTATTAATTTTCTATAGGCTGTTTCCCCTTTTTTGTACTGTACTCGTTTTATATGATCAATGTGTCTTCAATGTGTCCTCGAGTGTCCTTTGGAGTAGGTAAGACTGTTTTTAGTGGCAGGCTAGCACATACCGTTGACTTGCGCTAGCCTAGCACCTGCGAACTCTGCAATTAGAACGACTGGATGAAACGTGTTGAAAACGGTCTCCACTGATAAATATCACACTTGCTTACTTGGAAATGAGGTCCTATGTCCAAAATCCTGAACCACCCCTTTAACATACCCAGTTAAGCCAGTAAACCTGCTTTCTGGAATACCCCCCAGGGGTTTGAAGATCAGCATCAACAAAGCACATATTTTGGCTGTCCTGGATTCCATTTGATCTTCACCTTTGAATGTGAGAGGGGCCGTTGCCCCATGTGCAAAAGAATCAGAGTGCTGCTTGTGTGTGAATATCCCTAAATGAATGCCCATTCTTTCAGCTCCAACATTAAGGTCATTCCTAAAGCTGTGTAACTTTCTAACTGGTCTGATTAACATAATATTTACCTATATGAGGCATATCATCTGTTCACATCACAAGTGATGGCAGAGCACTTGTGCTTCTGTATCAGGTAGTCCAGGCCATCTGAGGAGAGCTTATGCAGAGGCAGAAAGTCAGTACACAGTGCTGTTGTTGCCATACAGACAAGACACTTACGCAAATAAAGGCCTCTAAAGAGCAGGGGCCTGTACTACGAAGGGAGCTTAACCTACCCAGATGTAACCCAGGGTTACTTTGTTAAACCAGGGTTGACAAAACCTGGTTATCTTAAGTGGTGTTAATCGGTACTACGACGCTGATTATGAAGTTGATTTGTTGAGCCGGGGTTAACCTAATTGGAGTTTGTGCGCGTTCACATAAAAGGTCGGGTTGCAGCGCAAGTCACCACTTTCAATGATGACGCGATCACCTTATTTTACGGATGAGGAATGCACAATTATTATGACAAGTAACGAGGAATTAAAACCCACTCTACGACAAAAATCAAATACGTCGGCAGTGAGCAAAGCAAGGCTGTTGGCAACGTATTGCAGATCGGGTAGCCTAAATGCCTAAAAGTAAAGTTTTATTCCCACATGTTCTTCAAATATGTGTTACGGAGGATTAGTAGCTTGCGGAATGTCTGAAATGAGTTGAAATAATTAAATAGCCTATTTTGAGTTCATAGAAAGGCCTACAGATGCAACCCAATTCAGAAGTGGGCATATAGATTACAGTAATAAGGATAATTGAATGCCAAACGCACATGGCAGCAGGTGAAAATGATACACAAAAACATTATTCAGAATAGTAGGTTTATATAGTTATAGATTGCATTAATATTTCTTAATTATGAAAACATGTAGGCCTAGCTTATAGCCTTCACTTGGCCTCTGTTTTACAGCTAACAAGAAACAGGTGTCTTCGAACACTAGGCCTACTGTAGGAGGAAAGGCACCAGAGTGTTTTACAGTAGCAGAGGAGTTGGCCATCGCAAATAATAGTGGAAGGCCGATTATGGAGGGGGTTGAGGGAGGCATTCGGTCGGATTCTGGTGCTGTGGAAATGTGTAGCCTTTATGTGCAGGGTACATAGGCTAATATGACATTGAATTCAACAAGTTTGTTAAAATGGTGATTTTTATTTATTAGGCCTACTGTAGGCTATGTCCGATTTATTTTAGGCTATTCTTGCTCAGATGTTCAGCATACTGTAGGCCTATGTCCGATTTATTTTCGGACATAGCCTACAGTATTCTTGCATCACCGATTGAATACATGAATGTCCTCGTACGGGCATTGCTATGAGACGTCTTCCTAGATCATCTGACAAAAATAACGAATTCCCTCGGCTGACAATCTATATCTTCATAGAGAATATCGTCCGGGTAGGCTATATATATTTTCTGGCGGTCTCTAAAACCCCTCGCCCTGCGAAGAGAGTGCCTCACGATTTGCGCTCCAATGTCGTATGGATCATCCACGCCGATATGTCTCGGGAGAAATTGTTAGTGGAGGGGTGGTACTTATAAAGGGTGTGGTTAACAGAAACCTCGGGTTAACCAAGAACATAACCTGGTCGGAGCAGGTTTGAGATACAGCGTAAATTGCCATGGCAGCATACCTCGGTTAAAACCTATCCACCTTTCGTAGTACGGGTTAATCGGGAAGTTACGCCACACGTGATCAAGTTACTCTCGAAGTTACCCAGATAAGCCAGAAACCCCGCTTCGTAGTACAGGCCCCAGGCCTCTTAGCCCTCGGTCAATCACCTGTCATTTTGCACACCTGGGCCCCAATCACCTGCCACAAAGAGAGAAACCACAGGCAGCAAACACATTGTAGAAAATAACACTGCATTTTACTGCAGTGTCACAAGTATACTATAGACTGACCTAGTGTTCTTACTAGAGTAACATTACTAATGTGCTGAACTTGCATCGATGGGGTCTAAAACTCAGTGGTGGAATGTAACGAAGTACAAATACTTCATATAAGCTTCTAGTCTAGACCAGGCAAAGCGTGAGCTTGTAGCCATCTGCATTCGGTAGGCTATATTCACCAGACCCATGGCTACACTGGACATTGCCTTTCTGTGCCTTTCTCTGTCTGTTATCAGCGTTAGGGCCTCCTCTCCGATGAGATTGCTATCCGCGGATCAGCGAAGTTATAGGCTATGCCCATGCTTCTGTCACACGTCTGATCATTTGCGGCACAAATGAATGGTAGACTATTAATGAACCGGTGGCCGGAAAAAAACGTAACATTTTCCAGATTAGGAAATATTCCTTAATTGTGTGTGATCAAATAAAGATGCATAGCCTACAATTGGGGGGTAGTAATGTGAGCGTTCATTCAATGTCTATTCGTCTGAACCTAATCATAAAGACACCTTTCTCAGCAACTTTTCTGTTCAATCAGCATAATTGGCATTACGATCCACCCGACGTTTCCCTTGTCTACCCCGTTAAACTTCAGGCTCTCGTGTTTTGCTGACTGATATTACTCAGCAGATCACCCTAGTTAGATAACCAGAATTACAGTCTCTAGAATTGTATGTCAGAATGTAAACTGGGCCACAGATGGTAAGCACAATTGCATTAGCTTAAAACTATCTAGTCGAGTATAACCTAAAACTAGCTTAATTAAAATGGCACAGCCCATACTGATTTTTCGTTTTAGAATATAGTATATAAATCATTATGCAAATACTTTTACTTTTAATAAAGTACATTTAAAAGCAGGTACTTTTTTACTTTTACTTAAGTAGGGTTGTCATTGTGGTACTTTTACTAAAGTAAATATTTCTCTGTGTATTTGTACTTTTACTTAAGTACTGAGTTTCAGTACTTCCTCCACCACTGCTAAAACTTGAGATACACAACCTGAGTAAACTGGACTCACGCAGTGCACATGCGTACAAGTGCGATTCAGTCAGCAGAGGGAGCATTCTGCATTCCACAACCAACGGTCGGCAGTGTTCACCTTTCACAACGGTGTGTAGCTGACTTTTGGGACGGGAGTGTAACGTAGCTTTACCAGTGACTTGCTCTGTAAGTTTACAATATGTATTAATGTGTCAAATGTCAGAAAAATAAATAGGTCTATACTAGATTTGCCAATAGCAGTTGTCTTTCAGAAAAGTTTTGTTTACTTATTTAAGGCAACAAGTTTCCACCTTTTCTTCAAGTAAAATAAAATATTTCTCTCTTCATTTTCAAACAATTGGTTATTTTTCTTACACACAGGAGGCCTGTAATGGTCACAACTCTTTATTTCAGTTAGTGATCCATTTTTTGCTTACAACACAAAAATGTGTGCGAGAAGTGGTTTTATTTTGTGTTTCTTTATCAATTGTTGAATGGTGAAAGAATGAAACTCATAGATGAGCTGTAGGCCTATTGCTATGACTTTTCTCTCTATTTTTTTTCGTTGAACAGCATTTCATTGGTTAAGGCAGTAATCGAGGCCACCATTGTGACAAACTCAGTGAAGTCCGCTGATCCGCTCCCATCCTGGTCCAGCATGTTAAACAGCTTATCCACAGAATTCGGATCCTTTGCACTCTGAGGGGAAGAGAGAGTATGGCTGTTAGCATTGCCAACTTTATTTCAGAGCATCAAACATAGCTGCTGCTGTGGAATTGAAGTAATTTGATATTGTATCCACAAGACTCGAGTCTTTTGCATTCTGAGGAGAAGAGAGAGTATGGCTGTTAGCATTGCCAACTTTATTTCAGAGCATCAAACACAGCTGCTGCTGTGGAATTGAAGTAATTTGATATTGTATCCACAAGACTCGAGTCTTTTGCATTCTGAGGAGAAGAGAGAGTATGGGCGTCACTTTATTTCATAGTATCAAACACGGTTCCTTTTGTGGGGCAGCCGTGGCCTACTGGTTAGGGCTTCGGGCTTGGAACCGAAGGGTTGCTGGTTCGATCCCTGACCAATAAGAAAAAAATGGGCGGGGAAGTGGTTGAGCACTGCTCCCCGAGTGCCACTGTAGCAAGGCACCTAGCCCCTCACTGCTACCCGAGTGCCACTGTAGCAAGGCACCTAACCCCTCACTGCTACCCGAGTGCCACTGTAGCAAGGCACCTCACTGCTCCAGGTTAATGTGTGCTTCACCTCACTGTGCGCTCTGTGTTTTTCACTAATTAACGGATGGGATGGGATGAATGCAGAGACCAAATTCCTTGTATACACAAAACTTGGCATATAAACCTGATTTACATTTACATTTTTGTGGAATTGAAGTAATTTGAATTTGTCCAAATTTCTGGTCCAACACTGTTAACAAATGAACATTGATAGACTTCAAATGATGTTGATGGAATCTGTTTGTCTTATTTCTAATGCTGGCAAATTTGATTTGAAGTGGACATCTGTGAGCTGGTGACGCATGTCTTACCCCAAGGTCATCACCGAATTCCTTCTGCAGAAGACCCTTGAGCTCGGCCTTATTCAGCAGTTGGTCCTGGCCAGCATGCTCATGGAAGACTGAAATGAGTCCGACCATAGCTTGCTTTAATTGACTCATGACGACTGTTAAAGAGAGACAGCACAGTGAGTGTTTTCACAATGCCATTACTGTTTCAATACAGATACTGTACCAAGCGAAGAGTTTAGATTTCGATACTTTTTCGATTTCTAAAATTGGATTTGATTTAGGGGCCCCCACCACCTTGACGCAATCAGTAATATTGAATATTGTGTGTTACACTTAATATCATTACATTTGTGGTGTGTAGGTCTAATTGAGGGCCTGTCACTTTAAGAAGAATGTGAAAGTAATTAGCTTACCTTGACTGTAGGGTCACCAACTTGGGTAACCCTACAGTCACAATTAGCTACAAAAGACAGCGACAACTCCGGCACCAACTTGCCGTTAAGTTGGCTGTAACATAAAAGAAGGCTGTGCTTCGCGGGTGATTGATGGCTATCAATTTCTAGGATTTCCACTTGGCTGAAATGTTGGTGCTACATTTAAAAATACAATTACCCAGTCAGTTTATCTTCATCATATGCGCAAGTTAAAACGAATACAGTACACACAATTTTGACAGCCTATGTTATAGACATTATAAATAAAAACCCAGATTAAGTAACCAGTATCCAATAGGACAACAGAAGTGACAGACAGGAAAAAGCCCTCCGAGGTAGGCTAGGCTATATGAGGATATTCAAAAACCTGTTGAACTCACCGACAGCTGTGATCAGGATCTGGTTGCGGTGATAAGGGAGAGCTGGAGAGCAGTAGTTGTGCCATTGGAGGGAAATGCTGCATCTTTTATACCAGCCAGCCAGCCACACCTTCCTCATGACATGCCCTCTTTATCCTTCCCTCCACATAAACTACAATACACAAAGTACAAAGTATGCACATGGTATCTGCCTTGGCGAAAGATGCATGTTTTGACACACACAAACACACACACACACACACACAGACACACTGTGAGCTAGCTGTGCACAGGTTTACCTACACAACATACAGTATATACACGGTTAGAAGTCAGTAGTCGGTAGCTTGACAAATAAAATCGACCCAATTACTTGGGACTGCAGTGATGGGCAGCATTATTCACAGATAGTTATATTGATATTATTGTTTCTGATTAATTTGTTTTTCTGCTGGCCTGTGACACAAATATCACATACAGAGA
This sequence comes from Alosa sapidissima, assembly GCF_018492685.1. Lineage (NCBI taxonomy): Eukaryota > Metazoa > Chordata > Actinopteri > Clupeiformes > Clupeidae > Alosa > Alosa sapidissima. The sequence continues at coordinate 25,931,512 of NC_055976.1, read as the reverse complement.
TCACAGAGGTTCAAATAACACTAGATTGAGCTAGTCCACATTGGACATAAATGCATTCTGATCATTTATAGGCTGTCAATTGCTCTCTATTGCTTTCATCTGTATCATTTGCATTGGGAAAGTTCATAATTAAGGCACACAAGCGAATGTCTCATTTGCACACATCTCATGTCTGAGTGCTCATATGAACAGCCACACTTATCACTCATGCAAATACAGCCATTAGGGAGGGTAGTCTTTTCACAGGCCACAGTGTCCCTCTGTCCCCCTTTCTCTCGTGTTTGCAGTGTGAGTCACCTTTGTTTGCTTTTCCATGATAGGAGATGTACAACTCCAACACAGAAAAAGTTGTTACATTGTAAAATGCAAAAAAAACAGAATGTGGCAATCTGCAAATATCGTAAACCCATACAGAGCAACCGGAAAGTTTTCATACCCTTTCAAGTTTTCCGCATTTTGTTATTTTTCAGACTGATCTTAAAATGGATTCAATTCATTTTTTTTCTCATCAATCTACACACAATACTCCAACACTCCACAAAAAAACAGGTGTTTGGAGTGTTTCGTAAATTTATTAAAAAAATAAAAGACTGAAATATCTCATTTACATAAGTATTCAGACCCTTTTTTATGACTCTTGCAATTGACTCTTCCAACTTGATTGGAGTCCACCTGTGCCTAAATGAATTCACTGGACATTAGTAGGAGAGGCACACATCTCTTTATATAAGCTCTCACAGTTGGTGATGTATGTCAGAGTCAAAACCAAGCCACAAGGGTCGAGAGAATTGTTCGTAGACCTGGGAGACAGGGTTGTGTGAAGACACAGATCTGGGGAAGAATACTTATGTAAAATGGAATATTTCAGTCTATTATTTTTTTATAAATGTACAAAACACTCCAAAAACCTGTTTTTTGTGTATGTAGATTAATAAGAAAAAATGAATTGAATCCATTTTAAGATGTGTCTGAAACATAACAAAATGTGGAAAACTTGAAAGGGTGTGAAAACGTTCCGGTTACAAAAAGGACACACACTACATATCAAATGTTGTAAATTACAAGTTCTACTTCATGGAAATTATGTGTTCATGTTCAAAAGTTGGTACGGGGGCAACAAAATGCTGGAAAAGTTGTGTAATGATAAAGACAACATTAGGAGGAATATTTCATAACTAATCAGGGTAACTGGCACCATGATTGGGTATTAAAAAAAAAACATCAGAGAGGCAATCTCTTAGAAGATAAATCTCAAGACATAACTTTTTAACCTAGCATTCCACTTGCACTTTATTTTCCCTACCTGCCCTCTTAATACCTTGCTATTTCAGTGAGATCTGAGACGAGTTAATACTAACATATCATTATCATTTTATTGACATGGTTTCATGTATGAATGCCTTTTTCCATGTATGTATGTATGTATGTATGTATGTATAGTATATGCTGTATGTTTGTATGAGAATTTTATAGCCTTTGTTTGCACTGATGTATAACTACCTCGACCACCCTACTCAGCCAGGCCCTGCATAGGGACCCCCCCCCTCCCTTAAATGGGTGTAAGTGTTGCCTTGCCCCTGACGCTTTAATGCTTGCTCTAGCCAGGGCTGTGGTCACCGTGGGCTCACGGCTCTGTAAAGTGCCCTAAAACGCTGGAAAAAACTGAACTGAACTGAACGGAACATCACTGTGAAGCACCTTGTATGCGGAAGGTGCTAAATAAAGATTGATTGATTGATTCATTCATTCATTTATTGATTGATAGTAAAGATGTAGAGGTATTCATCACTCTGTGTAAACCTGTGCAGACAAATTATTAAAAAATAGTTATAATGCTTCTTACCATGAAATTGCTAGATATGTTGGGGATTTCATCCTACATAATATTATTAAAATATTTAGAGAATACAAAGAAATCTTTGCAAACAAAGGACAGAGCTGATAAAAAATATTGGATGGCCGATTGGCCGTGGTCTTTTGGACCTCAGATGGCACTGCATTTAAAACCAGACCTGTTTCTGTAAAGAAAATCATTATATGGGCTCATGTAAACCTCTGATAACCATTGTCTATGAGCACAGTTTCATACTCAATTCATTTGTAAACTGTATTTAGACATAATACAGAAATACCACTGTCTTATCTCTTGGCCTCAGCTCATTTTTTCTAGAAATTATTTTTAGAAATTATGGACTCCTCTGGGCTAAAGAGTAGAGGGACTATCCAACTTATTATAGTGCTCAGTTCAAAACCCAGCATGTATGATGGTGTGGAGGTGCATTAGTGCCTACAGCATGGGCATCTTGCACATCAGGCAAGGCACAATGACTTCTAAATGATATATAGAGGTTTTGAGAAACATCCAGACAATGTCTTTTTCAGGGAAGACCTTGAATATTTCAGGGAAACAAATAGTCCTTGAGCCAGACAACCTAATTTAGATCAATTGCCTTTCAAGGAGAATAAGTCTCATAGTGATTTTTGACAAGGTACAACCCCAGAATTAGAAAATATGTGATAGCATTGCATTTGGGGTAGCTTTTTGTGTTTTATTGGCCTCTTTATGTTCATTGTATGTCTATGGAGGGATATTTCACACACACACACACACACATATAAACACACACACACACACATGCAGGTGAGCAGGGGCACACACACACTAACACACAGACACAGATAAATGCACACAAACACACACACAAACCCCATTACCCCCAACCCCCCACACACACACACACACACACACACACACACTCACAAGCGAACACACACACACAGAAGCACATACCACAAAAGCAAACACACACATGCACACACTCATTTACATACACGAAAGTCGCAAGAGTATAGGATAAGGGGAAGGAGTAATGGAGACAAATTGACAAGCGTGAGTTATTTTGCAGAGAGAATGTGCAAGACTGAGCGGCGGTCACATTTTGTACCACTTTGCGGTACATCTAGTTACATCAGTGAACAGGTAGCCTGTACACCTACAAATATGTAAAGAACTAACTTTTTGCAACCTTATCTGATTTGCATGCCACCTTGATGTCATCCAAAAAAAATCTAGTTCCTCCTGCCCTGCCGGTGTTGCAACGAATTGTGTGACTGTTGAATTGTGTGACTCTAGGGCGCTGTTGCATTGGAGTGTATGGATGTACTGAGCTGTACTGCCACACAGACGAGACACTTAGGCAAATATGGTAAACCATGGGCGTAGATTTAGGGTGGGACGCTGACTAGTCCTAATTTAAGATGACAAAATTGTCCCCACCAATATTTTAGCGAACTTATTTGTACTGCTGATCATTCCGACAGCCAGCACGACAATACAAGAAACGTCAGGGTTATCTGACACGCAGGCTACACGCATGGAGAATGCCAATGCACAGGCTACTTTGGCAGTCAAACGAGCAGGTGTGTCAACGACAACGGTAAGTTACCAGGGCTGTCTGCCAATACATACCCCATAAAAGGCCAAAGTAAAACATTTTGATATTCCCTTTGCTCTTCAGCATGTACATGTTTGCCCCTTTTTGTGGTTTGTAGATCAGCTATGCCATTATGCAGAGTCTAAGTAGGCAAACTAGCCATACAAACTGGCGACTAGTAACCAGGCTTTCAAATTCGGATTTTAGCCTACTGTGTAAAGTAACATTAGCTGTTAGGATTACCCAGGATATTGTCACAGCTAAACCTAGCTTCTGCAATCTTACTTTGGCCTTTTATGGGGTATGTATTGGCAGACAGCCCTGGTAACTTACCGTTGTCGTTGACACACCTGCTCGTTTGACTGCCAAAGTAGCCTGTGCATTGGCATTCTCCATGCGTGTAGCCTGCGTGTCAGATAACCCTGACGTTTCTTGTATTGTCGTGCTGGCTGTCGGAATGATCAGCAGTACAAATAAGTTCGCTATCGTAACACCCCCAATTATCACCACTTTTGTTCAGAAATTCTAAAACAACGATGTTTTTTAACACTTCAAAATAAAATTTACTAAATGAACCTTACATTTTTCAGTAGCCATAGATGTGTAGATTTGAACTAAATCTGGTTTGGTTCTTAACGGGAGCATTTACTGCCTGAAATATCCGATTTTGTTTACCACGCTCTGAGTTATAGTGCTGGCCTGATGGGTCGCCTATTTACACCGTTTCAACGGCACATGAACGGTTAGACCGAGAATTCTCGTCATGAAATTAAACCGGACCGACGGTAATAGGGGGAGTTCCGATAAAATATTGGTGGGGGCAATTTTGTCATCTTAAAATTTTGATTAGGACTAGTCCTTAGCGTCCCACCCTAAATCTACGCCCATGGCCTATGTTACCATAGTTACTTACATAGCCTGATCATTTTCTAGCTTTCTGGAACTGAAATCCCAGGTTTATCGTTTACTCTGGGTTTACATACCCAGTTCAGTTCAGAGCCTATGTTACCATAGTTACTTACATAGCCTGATAATTTTTTAGCTTTCTGGAACTGAAATCCTAGGTTTATCGTTTACTCTGGGTTTACATACCCAGTTAAGCCAGTAAACCTGCTTTCTGGAATACCCCCCTGGACCGGTCTGGACATGTAGTGAATGAAAACACAGAGGTATGCAAACACCCACACACCCATAGCTACACACACACACACACACACACTCACACACATAGCTACACACACACACCAGTTGGTCCACATTCTCAATCTGTAGTTTTACAGGCAGACCAATGAACACTGATCAAAGAACATCAAAATTGATTCAGGTTTTTTGCTATTGAGGACTATTAAATTAATTTACTACTGTTAGCATTTTGCATTAATGTTGGGAAGACAATCGGCAGCTCTTGAAAGTTAGTCATTTAGCTAAAGTGCATCTGAATCACAGGCACAAAACTCGCACTCGTTTGACCAGCGTGTCTGAAATCCCCATTTTAGGCTACCAGGCCGGAGGTCTGACAAGTATCGACAAGGACTCTTAATTCTGCTCTTGAACTGTTCAAGTAGTTTTGGGGGTTTCCAGAACCAAGAAGGATGAAATAATCTTCTTGCATCAATATCTTTGATGAATACATTACCACAAAGTAGATCTTAAGGATGCCTACTTTGGAACAGGCAGAACAATGTAAACTTCACACACATATCTCTCACAAGAAATGTTGGATTGAAATCATTTTATGGGTTTTATAAGAATAAAACAATGTGCAAATAAATTCCAGACACTTAATGTTATATAAATAAGTGCAAACGCACATGAGAGTACCCTAAAACCATCTGTAATATTTGAGGATTTTGTCCTTCCAGTGATCTTAGTATCCCACTTCAAGATGTCCCCTCCATCACTGTAGACAGCAGATGTGAACCACTGCATGAAGTTACTGTTGGATCCCTGTGAAATAAAGGCCACTGCTGCATCCTACCATGTAACTTGACTCCACAAAAAAATTAAAATAAAAACAAACAAACAAACAAAACATAAAACATAAAAAGAGGCTGGAATCGGAAAACATTTAACTTCTGTGCAGTTCACGAAATCCAGCTAATTTGTTCTGAGAAGAAATCAGGCAGCTATACAGCAATTTTGCATTTGCATAAAAAAAGATATCTAAAGCCTTTGGATGTATGGATTCGCAACATTTTTGTCACTCGTGCCCACTTTTTGTCTCATGTCAAACATTTCATTATTCCACAACCAAAGGGACTAACCCAGTACCCAGAGTTTGCCTGAGTAAAAATACAACTAAAGAAAAATCAAAATCAATCACAAAATGTCAAATGCGTGACAGTGTCTCCTGCCACAAATCCGTCCAATGAGAGGGGCCCAAAAGAGAGCCAATGAGAGTGCTGGCAGGCCAGCAGACTAGTTGAACTGGCACCAGGGCGTGTCGTCCAGGTCACAGTCCAGTTTGGCGCTGATGACTGTGCAGGGAGCCCCACTGATGCTCAGCTCCTGCCTGGAATCCACAGTGTAGCGCAGGTTAGTCAGGCCGCCCGAGGGGTCGACCTTAAACTGCTCCTGAGACAGACGAAGGGAGGGAGGGAGGGAGAGAGAAAGAGAGAGAAAGAGACAAAGAGAAGGAGAGAAATGGCATTAGCATGGAACACCAGTATAATTCAACATTATACTGTTTTACCAAATCAAGACATTGGGCTTGAAATAATGAGAAAAACCACCCTTGCAACTGTGGGCCGGCGGGCCGACGGCCTCAGTGTCAGGAAGTATAACTAGTGTAACGAATTGCTTTACTGCATTCAAATACACATACTGTACACGCCAGGCACCGGCTAGAAAAAGGTAGCGATGGAGTTTCTCAGACATTCGTCATGACGGAGCCAGCGAAAAAAAAAGCAAAAACCGAGAAAACACTAAGGAAATTGCCAATACTGCATAGTTTACCTTTAATTTAATAACAAAATGACATCAAGCTCTTACGGAGTTACCAAACCGAGAACTTAATGAAAAGTAAGGCTTGTAAATGCCTGTTAGAAAGCCTAACATCCAAACTACAGTAATATGTTATTCAATTAGAGCAATGGCTTTGCAGAATGAGTGTCCTCTTTACCTGCTTCTGAGATGCTATTCTCTTCTGGTCTCTCTTCCTCCATGCAGGGTCGTGGATGTGGCGGAAGGTTTTGTAACCCGTTTTTATCCCAGTCGGCCTGAATAGCTGGAGGCACAATGACAACTGATCAGGGGGGGGGGGGGGGGGTCATATTGAAGTTTAACACCAGCAGGAAGCACAGCAAAATCTTAACTGTGGTGATCAATAGCCACCTAGCACTGTATGCCGTGAGACAGGATATCTGTACAGCAGGTAGCAATAGTCTGCCACCAGATGGCGCAATTGAACCCAAAGGATTACCTGTAGTCCAGCAGTCTTGAGTCTCCGGAAGAATTCGTCGTCTTCTCTTCCCCAACCCCAGAACCGGTTGGACATGCCATTGCACTGTGGGTGACAACACTACATCAACAGGACAGTCCACTACGGTTGCACACGGCATAATGGTCCACTTCCTGGTGACATGGATTAAGTACTGTAAATGTATAGTTTACTTGTATTTATAGAGCTATTTTTACAGTCTATGGTATAGAGTCAGAACATATTGGTGAGTGTCTCTCATAATCCATCAAAATAAAACAAGACTAAATACCTCTCTAGGCTATGAACACTAAAATACTAAAACTGACAAAACGACAGGCCACACAAAGAAGCCAATATTAACACAGTTCACACACACAATTGAAATGACAATATATTAACACAGTTCACACACACACAATGGAAATTTCCTACAAATTAGCCGAATGCAGATACAATTCCAGATATAGACAGTAAAGATGTTCAATTCCTTGTGCTGTAGGTAGGTGATTTCCCAAAGTGGCTGGCTGATAAACAACCAAGCCTTTAACATGATGCAGGATACAACAGCAATGCACAATTGTCATGAACACAGAACAAAGCAGAAAAGACCTTAAACCAACACCAAAGATTCTTTTGTACCTGAAAATAATGTTTCCAAAATCATATCAGTGGTTCATCAACTCGTAACAAGGTGAACAGCATTTCTGCATTCGCTTTGCGGCCCTCTATCGGCTATAACCGCACTATGTAAGTTTGCCATATCGGGTAGCAGATCTGTAGTTCGAATGAGACATAAGAAACTACAAATTTGACTTGCTTTACGGCAAGCATTACAATAGCTGATAGGTGGAGCAAGGTGGAGCGTACTCTGCAGGTACATATAAATGGAAGACGGTAGGCTGCGGTAGGCTAAATTATTTACGACAGCGGTAATGGACAATTCCGCTTCCAACTTACAGGGGATCCGAAGTGGAAAAGTGCTTTGGTGTTGTTTTAAAACCATGTCAAAGAGCTTAACGGAAAGGGCTGAGTTACCATTTGATAGTGCTGTTTGGAGAGGAGCAGGATGCCTCCTACGTAGGTTTTGTAGTGGTAGAGGGGGTGCAGCTCTGGTGAGGCCACATGGAAGGGCCCCTCCTCTGGGAAGCTGTAGTCCAATGCCTCATTCATGGGGAGGAGGTCCACATCATGCATGGCTATGTAGTCCGTGTCGTTCCCACTCTCCTGGTATCCCACGTTAATGAGGGACGCTCTGTTGAAACTAGGAGAGATGGGAGTACAGCAGAGATTATGGAAAATCTCATATATTGATTTCTGTGATGAAAATGCACTGGTTGGTCACAGAACTGAACACCATTGAGCTGTGTGAATCTTTGGCCTGAGGCAAGGGGTGCTTGGATGTACAAAGATCTGATACATTGGAAATTGTTCTCTTTTAAAGATACAGTCAGCGATTTGGTTTCGCAAATTATCTTCTTGTTTGTGGGCTTGAAACACAATTGGCTTTGATTGGGATTGTAAGTTTGTTACAATCATTGTCATTTAACCAACACAGTTGTTACAATCATTTGTCGTTTAACCAACACCGAACCAGGGTGTTTCCAGGAGTGCAAACAGAATGGACAACTAGAGGACCACAAGAAGCAATTAGTTGAAGTTGACTAGAAGTGTATGGGATGAGTCTAGAATAGAAATCTCAGACCGCACCAAAGAGGAATCTAGTGGTCCACTCATCAGTGCTTGATTTGTATGAAACGTCTGCACTATATCTTTGTAGAATACATAAAAAAACACACAGACTAAACACACACCATACGACAGCAAATATACTCTAATTCACACACACACACAAACACACACACACACACACACACACGTTGAGTGACCAAGCCAAACCAACGCTTACCGAAAGTGGTCCACCTGATTGATCACCAGAATCTTGTGTTGTATCCGCTTCTTGTTGAGGAAGGTGTGCATGAAGGGCACAAACACCAGCAACTCCTCAAAGCGCTCCCTGAAGGGGATGATCAGGGCCAGCTTGTGGGGGCCCCAGGCCGGGTTGTCCTGCCCGGGAATGGGCTTGTCGTGGGGGCAGGGCTGGGCCTGGTACTGGGCTCGGCCTCCGGCCTCTGCTGCGGCGTGGCCCAGGTCTCCAGAGCAGCTCAGCTGGAGCCACAGCAGGGAGCCCACCACCAGCAGCAAGCACAGGCCAAACAGCTTGAACACGGTGCACTTCCCTGTGAATAACCTGACAAAACGAGCACTACGGATAACTAAATGGATGATTCAGTCAGCAGCACAGACACCAAATGAAATGTGAATGACAATCCTTTAGAGCCATTTTCACCAAGGGCAGTCATGAAATGATGGGCAAAGAACCAAGTCTGAAGTCTAGCTGAATTGAATGACTATGCAAGATCTATTTAAGCAATATGGCGCACACACACGTGAGAATGGGGTTGGTAAGGATATCCATGGCTGTGGTTCAGCCGTAGGTCAAGCCATGTGTATATGTATAGCCTTTGCTTCTCTGTACGTCATATGCTAAATTGAACATTCATCCTACTCCATTTTCTCACTCAATAACAGTCAAATTTGACGTTATGAAATAGCTGCTCTCGATTTGAATTTATGGAATGTTCACATCGGAGTGATCGGATAGTGGTAGCGGTACAGAGTCCAAGTGGGGATGTCCTGAGATAAGCCTACTCCAGAATGCCTCTCGTCAAATCAGAAATTAATAAATAGTTGGGCTGGACCTAACTTTCGTATAAAACCAATTTAATATCATGAACAAGATCCTAAGCACAATGTGATTCAGTTAAGTTTAGTTAATGAAAGACACTGATGGACTTTGCCAAGCATTTAATATGTGCCAAGTTTTTTTTTTGTAAGGTATTTCAACCGAATTATTTTAATTATGGTATAAACATATTTTTCTTCTTTAGGACAAACTTAAACAATCACCACTGAACTCAATATTATTATTGAACTAAACTGTTAGGATTTCCACTATTACAATGTGATACTTACACGGATACAAGGAAGTTTATTGTCACATGCATATAGTTACTGGAAGTGGGGGGGGGGGGGGGGGGGGGGTGGTAAAGAGTGCAGTAGAAGAGGGGTTTAGTAGATTAAGTGGCAAGGGCTGCATAAAAAAGGTGGGGGAGGATTGGGATTGGGTGGGGGGCACCAACAAGGAGCACCCAAGAGCAACAGGGGCAAGGAAAAACTCCCTTACCAAGGAAGAAACCTTGGGCAGATCCACGGCTCAAGGGGCTAACCCAACTGCCAGGGGTCTTGGTGTGTGTGTTGGGGGGGGGGGGGGGGGGGGGGCAGTGTGCTGTAAGTATGTTGGGGATGTGTGTTGGAGAAGCTTCCTGATGAAATAATGTGCTGTGTATGTAGGGGGGGGGGGGGGGGGGTGGTAAAGAGTGCAGTAGAAGAGGGGTTTAGTAGATTAAGTGGCAAGGGCTGCATAAAAAAGGTGGGGGAGGATTGGGATTGGGTGGGGGGCACCAACAAGGAGCACCCAAGAGCAACAGGGGCAAGGAAAAACTCCCTTACCAAGGAAGAAACCTTGGGCAGATCCACGGCTCAAGGGGCTAACCCAACTGCCAGGGGTCTTGGTGTGTGTGTTGGGGGGATGAGGGGGGGGGGGGGGGGGGGGGGCAGTGTGCTGTAAGTATGTTGGGGATGTGTGTTGGAGAAGCTTCCTGATGAAATAATGTGCTGTGTATGTAGGGGGGGGGGGGGGGCAGGGACTTACTATTGCAAGCAGAGTACTGTATGTATGATGTATGTGAGTGATGACAGTGAAGATGTGTGTGTGGGCAGGAGGGGAGTGGAGCAGTGACTGTGTGTGTGTGTGTAGTGTGTGTGTGGGCAGTGTGCTGTAAGTATGTTGGGGATGTGTGTTGGAGAAGCTTCCTGATGAAATAATGTGCTGTGTATGTAGGGGGGACTTTTCATGCCTGTCTAAAATGCAAACCATAACAATCTCACCATCATAACATTAACACACAGTTTCGAGTTAATGTTGGGTCAGAATAAACTATTTGCCACTCAACTGTTAACTTTCCCCATTTAAAACACCTGGTGGTATATTCCACGAACGTGGTTTAGTGAAAAATCTTACTCACATCAGGTAGGGCTAGTATGTGAGTTCATGCTTTAGCATAGGTTCTGTTCTTGGTTGTTTGTTTAGTTATGGAAGAGGAGGCCATTTTATTCACCCTTAGATAACATAACTTGGATGCCAAGCCAAAGTGCACTTCCTCCTCCATAGCACTTAGGTGGCTTGTCCGGGATGGACTTTGTTTGTATATCTTGGTATGAGTGTTAAATCTCTTAAAAGAAGAGAATGAGGCCACGGAGCTATTCATGGGGCTATTAGAGAGTTTAAATACTAAAAACTTACTTAACTTCTTAAATCTTTACTTTTTTGTGTAATATTTTGTCATACGTGGCTGAACAGCATGCATACTTGTTCAGCCAAGTATGACAAAATAAAAAAAAGGAAATATTCAAGTGTGCAGACTTTTTATGTATTTATTGACAGTTTTCTTGGCCCACACCCGAGATGTGCACAATTACCTCCTTTAACTGCTAAATAGGGAGTTTACCATTTAGGCCTACTCCAAGTTAACTTACCCGGGTGTGTCACCAAACTATGTAGGTGGTACACACCAATGAGGAACAAAGATGACAGAGAGGGCAATAAAAAAAAAGTTATATAGAAACGGCAATAATTCACTAGGTTGTAATGGGATTCCCCTTACAAGTTGGGTTCTGCTCAATGGTTCTTCTTATTAGAAGGGAGTTTACCTTGCTACCATTTAGTGCTACCGTTAGTGCTTGCCCGATGGGATTGGGGGGGCTCCGACCTCTTAAAGGGACTTGAGGCAATCGACAAAATAAGGGAAATAAAACTGAACTGCAGACAGGGCTGAACTGACGATATAGGAAAATAATGTAATTGTGAACCAAGGCCTAGACATTGGGCCTTTATCTTGTCTCACTGGGCAAGACCAGCTCTCCTTCAGCACTACTACTTCTTGCCTGGCTTCTTGTGACGCTTTTTCAAGTTGCTACATGTTTGTTGTGTTGCCTCAGGAGGTAGCAACTGCAGCTTGACAATAGGTTACATAGAAGAAGCTTCTTTACATCGCTTCTGGTAAACCCAAAATATTAGCTAATAACCATAGCTGCAAGCTGTCCAATTAATTGCAGCTTTTGCAATTTGCTAAAATTAGTTGAAATTGAAGGCCTAATCATTCACTTCTAACTGCAGAAATAGCTTGAGGCAACAAAGTTAACTTAAGGTCTCCTCTGAGCAACTCTCTTGTCAAATATGTCTAATTATCAAATGTGTTGAGCTGTGTTCCAGTTCAAATTATGCACTGTTTCTTCGTCATTGTTTGGGATAGAGACAGACAGTGTACCCCAATATTGTGAAGGCAGGCAATGTCTGACAGTTGAGTATATTAGATGTGCCACACAAAAACAAGCATAAATGTGTTGTTTAAAAGAGAACATGCGTTACATCAATCACTGGCATAGTACATATCACTTCACCCATGTTAGGCCTACTCACGGATTAATGTCATGTTTGTTCATCTTGGAGTTTGAGCTTTTGAGCGAAATCAGCATAGATTCAGAACTGAGTTTTAACTTCATATTTCATTATTACGGCTTACACATACAGGTAGGTATAATGAACCAATTACAAATTAAATCGTACCATCTCACCTAGGATATGACATGAGGTTTGGACTGAGCAAATGATAATTCTATTAACGTAACGTTAATGATTTAACCAGATAGGGTTTAACACAGGTGTAGAACTTACCTTCTGTCTTCTTTGAAATAAAGCACTGGTTTTCTACGCGAAGAATACATCATCTTGAGGCTTGATGGCAAAATAACTTCGTTGTTGAAGTGACTCAATTTAAATAGGCTATCTTGGCACTTTAAATGTCTCTATTCAAAGTTTAAAGTTGTAGCCGCTGGGGAATCCAATAATGTTAAAACTCCTCCAAATGTAAGAGAATAAACATGTTGTTCCCTTTACGGACACTCGTCTCCATTTTCCTCCTTAATGTAAAGTAGGCAGCGTTGAACTACAGCTCTGATTTAATCATACTCAAATCCGTACAATTTCATTTCAGCGAGCCGACAACTATCTCCCATTAAAGCCTAAAATGTTTGGCATCGCTTAAGATTATAGTTCTGTAGTATCACTGCATCAATATGACTGTAGAAAGTCATATTCACAAGCTGTTCCTTTAGGTCAATTATCCATTTAGCTAGCTAGCCAGCCAAACAGAAATTCTCTGCACTTACATTAGCTTGTCAGCTAAATTGTATCCAGCCCAAGATAGCTATAATATTAGCGCTTAAGTTTATCATTTCAATGCGTTTGGATCACAAACTTCAATATATCGCCCAGTAGGCCTACTACAACAACTGCATTTCCCCATCGCTAGTCCCACAACCGGTACTCCTTGGCATCTCTCTCGTAGTAGGGGGGGGAAAATCCTACACGCTGGCTGTTTTCTTTTTTTGGGGTTGTGTGTAACCGCCAATGTTTCCACTGCAACTGTTGCTGTGAGTAAAGGTTCCGCAGGGTCTTCTTCCTTATCGATGGATGGCAGCCCAAGTTTCTGTTACATTACCGCCGCCTTCTGTGCTGGCGTGTAAAAGCGGCTATGGACAATAAGTGTAACGAGAGGGTTCCCCAATCGTCTCAGTCTTTGATCCAAATAGCCATAGCTCTGCTGGTCCAGCTGCTGAGTTTGGCGAGAGAGTATTTCCAAGATAGCACTATATTTTATTGTTAGAATCATCGTTTTCGTTGGGGGCAGGGGGATCCACGTGCTTTCTACATAACACAAGAGACATTTCTAATGTCAGAAGAAAACAGAAAAAGAGACATATTTTACCATCATCAGTTAGGCTATTGAGCTATTTCATGTTGTGTGGTATGTTCATTCATATATGCATATTCTGTGATGCCCTGACAGAAGTTTTTCCTGATAACTAGGCCTCAGAAGTACAGAAACGTGTGTGTATAAATAGGCTATGTGTAAAATATGTGTGTATAAATTTGTGACCAGGGCTATTCAACTTCAATACCAAGTGGGCCAGACAGGAAAGCAACTGGGTCTTCATGAGCCACCAAAATATGGTGTTGCTAAAATGACTATTGTGGCTATAAGAGACATGCGTTCATGAGTAGGCTATCCAGCTACATTTATTAAGTTCAGTTAAATATATTCACAAACTGGTCTTGAATTTCCCCTTGAGGATCAATAAAGTATCTATCTATCTATCAAACACTGGATGTGGTGGACCTTCCTTTATCCTGAGATCAAAAGGCTCTCAAACAATTTCAAATAGACATAATGTGCTTATAGAGCAGGTCATTATATGTCAACCAGTAAAACAGTATCATGGGATGGAATACACAACATTCTTACCCAACTTTTGTCATAGCTCATGTTCAAAAGAAACCAGTGGAACAGTAGGCTATCCCAAAGTCCTTTTAGGCAAGTCCCTCCACTCGGCGGCCATTTGACAACGCTTTTTGGGCACTCGTCGGGCATCCACTTTGGCAGAAATGCGCGTGCGCAAGGCTTCACAACACCAATCTTGCTCCAGAGGCGAGATCACAACACATGATTGGCACAATGTCTTCACAACACACCATATGATTGGCTCAATGTATTCACATGTCGACGTTTTGCCGAGGAAGGGGTGGGATATGTGTAGACAACGGCCATATTGGCGTGACAAACTAGCCCCATGCATTTCTATGGAGTATTTTTTGAGTGCTGTGTCTCCACATTAGAAAGTCTCTGGCTATCCTGACCAACAATAAGCAGCATTTAATGCCTTAATCAAGTCATAGGCTAACATTATTTGTGATATACATGGAATTAACATTAGTACATTCTTTACCTTTTTTTTTCAATCAAGAGGTTTGAGAATCAAGCTGCATCGTGTCCTTGGTTTATGAGTGTGAAGTAAGATTTCTCAACATTTCAGAAACCTTTCATAATTGTGACCTCTGGCCTAATTTCAAGCCAAACTCATATACACCCTCACCCACATGATACTTTCACCCATAAGACTGGGCTCTGGAATAATGGAATACAAAAATAAAAGGAGGCAAATCTTTTATTTTATTTTTTTTCCTTTGAGTGCAATTATAAACATTTTTTTATGCAAATATCGTTACCCCTCACATTTATTTAATAAAAAGCCTCAGCCCAATGACTCAAACGTTTGTTTGAAAAGTCTAAGGTGTGACACAAACAGCCAGATGTTTAAAAACAAACAAAAACAAACAACGTAGGATGGAACCAGTAAGCATCAGCCATCTATCAGCATCATCAGTGCCTCTTTAACAGTAGTTCAGAGAAAAGGTTGCATGTTGCTGAAAAAGGTTCTTACGACAAGGCCAAATGAACAAAAAATTGCGCTTGCTTTTGCAGCTTCCACAGATACATTTTGTCCTCACATTTTCTTGGGATGAGGTGTCCTCCCATGGCAAACACTAAGGCCAAAGTCCCCATTCCCTGAACACTGTTGTGTTCAATCAAACGATCCATACACAATCGATTACTTGAGCATTTGCATGAGGAGGAAGAAGTTTAACTGTTGGTTAGAAAAACACATTTCCTGAAACTCAGCTCATGATTGTTACAATGTTTCAGAAACTCATGTTAACACCCAAATATTGATTTTTCTATCCGTTTCCTTCCATAGGTAAACAAAAAAGGCCAGCTACGACAAGCAAAGAGCGTCATGGAGGAGGGATGCCTTCAAACTTTGTGTCAGAGGTGGACATAACCATCAGAGGTACAAATAACTAGTTGTATTTCAAACACTTTACTGTAAAAAGTGTTTTTATAGCACAGAAATGAAATTCCCCAAAAAATAATGGTTGCCACCTTCAGAAAGATACAAAATATGTCTAAATTCTCCAAGAACTTGCCAAGGATTGAGATAGTTTGTGTCCATTTGCAGAATGTGCTACCCAAGAAACTGGGATAGAAAACTATAACCAAAAAACATACATTCATTTCTACACAACCAAAACCTTAAATATCATCGACAGTAACAAACCATTGCAAGTAAACTACCTAACACACAACCTAGTTGGATGAAAGGGATGTGTGTCAGCTAGCCTACAATCCAGTTCAAAGCTTTAAGTCCACATGGCAAATGTCTAGTATGCACAAATAAGGCGAATTGCTTTCTAATTTGAGGAACTGCATGTAATATATAGTAACTTTGAAGATGAAAGATGGTTGAAAGTAACTGAGAACTGTTAATGTAAATACAAGGGCAGCGGTTTTAACCCTTTCATGACACTGCAAGACAATTTGAACAGCTCCTCACTGACTGTGCAATGACTCCAATTTAGCCATCATTTGACTGGCTTCAAACTAAGTCAACCAGGCATTTAAAATGCATCTTAAGCATGGTAAAGATTCATATTGAGAGAGGGTAGGTGACAAAAAGAAGTTGTAAAATTAATCAGAATCTCAAAGCAATTAAAACTAAACATTTAGGGAAGGGGACTTGTGTTGAAAGAAAATAAATCCACCGGCTTGTGTTCTGGCATTTTTTGAAGTTTTCGCCAAAACCATTTTCTGCATACTGCATTCACTGTACAAGGTATGTACTTTCAAGACAAAAAAGAACACTCTGCACACACACACATATACTCACACACACACTACACTAATTTTTTGGCCTCGAAGAAGCTCTTGAGGTGCCTCATTTGCCAGAAGCCAATGGCCACTAGGATCAGTGTCTGGACGATGGACCACCACAGCACTCTCTGATTGGTGCTCTCGCTGGTCTGACGGAAGCGCTCCTCGCGATACTGCAGGGGAAACACAGGGAAAACAGTCACTCAGACGTCCCGTGAGAAATTCAATATGGTGCACTTCATCACATTAACTAGTTATCTTATTCCCAGCCAGTTTACTTGCTTACTTATTTATTACGTTTTTTTTTATCCCCTCGACTATTAATTTGCTGTTACAGTTCAAATGAAAACATGGCCTTTGGTTAAATCTAGTTTATGAGTTAATCTAGTTTGATCAGCTTTCATATGTGTTACAGTACATTGCAACTTCAAAGTGTATGATATGTTAGTAAGTTATATGTCTGGACTCCGGAGTCTTTATAATTAAGTCCATAGACTTGACATGACTAAGTACTTACCCGCTGATAGTTCTGCTCTTTCTGAATCTGATCCACCTGCTCCACCAGCTGACGAACCCTCAACTGGAGCTCCGTCAGCTTATCTTTGGCTGCAATTTCTGCATAGTTGTTGGTGTGCTCCCCAACCTGGATGTCCAGGTGTACTCTCTGGAGGTGAGAAAAGAAATGCATGTGATCAGAAACAGACAGAACCAAACCAAACTAAAGACAGTGCCGTAAGGGGGCCTACTGTTTACATACACATACAATTATACATGATAATCTAACCCACAGTCTACACATGTGTAGTTGTGTAAGGCTTTGTTCAGACTAGGCTTATTTTTAAAAGCTGCCAGCTTCCGTTTTCCATTTAATCCTATAGAGTAGACCATGTTTTCAAAAAAAAAAAAATCTGTAGCTCAGAGCGTCTTTTTAAAGTTGAGAAAAATGAAACTTCTCAGAAAAAAAGTGCCCTACGTCAAGCGTTTTTTGGACAGCTGACCATTTACAAGCTGAGTAATGAGACGTTTGTAACCAGCAAAAATGGAGACGTAGCAGTGAAAAAAGGTATTACGATCAACTATGAGCACAATGAGCTATATGACGCAAGAGTGAAACTGTATCACCATATTCATTAATGGAGTCCCACATTTTCTAGTCAGCATGTGTCTTTATTGCAGTTGTTTGAAAAATTAGCATGTTAGCTATCATTAACTCTGATTAGCACACATTGTCATGGCAGTAAAATACTCTCTCGACTGCTTTTTGCTGCCAGCGTTTTTTTAAAATCAAAAGAGCACCCTGTTCAAACAAAGAAGTCTAGTTTGAACATGGCCTAAGGGACTCTCTATAATAATAATAATAATAATAATAATAATATTAATGTTTAACATTGTGTGAGCTATAGAGTACTATGAGTACAAGTCAACCAAGCGCAGCCTAGATTTGCATTTCCATACAAAAACCATGGAGGTGCTTATGGTAGGGTGAGATTCTGATTTTTTTTTTAAACATATACTTACAAGCATCCCACCCGCAAAAAGGGAGAACTTGGAGGAATTGGAATGAAGGCAGATCTGATGTTCACCAGGGGTGTGAGAGGTAAATGTGAACCTTCCCTCTGAGCCATACTGACGAGAAAGGATCAGCTGCAGAACAAACACAAACACAATGAAATAAAAACAAACAAACACAATGAAAGCACTTGAAAAAAACTGTACTTTTCATCCTCCTTACAGTGTACAAATGCACTTCTCCCTCTGTATTTGCATACAGACCGATAGAAAAGAGTCTTTATTGTCCACAAGGGAAATTTTATACCTCTGACACCTGTCAACTCTATAAACCTATTTACCTTCTCGTCAGGGTCTTTCACTTCAACAAACATGCCAAGTCCTTGAGTGGCAGGCATGTACTCCTCTTTCATTTTGTCATACAGCTGTACACGGTAGTTTCCTGAAAGGTTGAGCATTGACATTATAAGTGACATAGGTTCACAACCAACATTGATAAAGAAAACTAGCATTTCATCTAACATAGTGTAGTTAGGATTGGGTGACCAAACATCACCTTCTGAACACAGAGCGATCGAAAGCAGGTGTGTGATGTATGCCGCAGGTAATGTAGGCTACCGAAACTTAACATTACAGTAAAATCAATAACATCAAAATGACAAGGCAGCTAGCATAGCTCACTTGCTGTAATATCATTTTAGTTGCAATGCAAAACAACTGACTGTCAACCAAAAAATGAACAAGTCCACTCAAAAAAATAGGCTATGCAAAGCGACTAGCAAAACAACAAATCTTTATGACCAAGATCATGAGTGTTTTGTCCCTTCTGATTTCAACACCAACTGGTTTTCTCTTGCATGTGCATGTTCATCACCACAGCAGCAGCAAGGGTCTGACATCCACAAAAAATGTAATGATTGATTTCAAGCTACATTTTATTTCTACATCATGTGTACAGACACATGTACAAAAAAATATACATATTTTTGCAAACTAGCTTCTATCCTGCAATAGCACAAATGAACTGTCACCCCACTGACATGCTGCTCGACTTTCTGAACTACTCTTCCTCATACACAAGAGTTTTGCAATCATGTATCAATTAACCACGTCAGCACTACCCAGACCGTTTTATTTGAAACAAATGGATGCATTTGAGCAAACTCGCGTCATTCGATCCCTGAATAGCAAAACACTGGACTGGTGGACGGGAATAACAAATCTCACTGGACTGGTGGCGTACTGTACAATGTGAATTATTTCTTCACTCACCATTTAGTTGCCCAAGTATTTTTATTAGTATATTATCCTAAATACGTCAGCACCCCGGGAAGCGGAATCGAGTTGATGACTAAATACTAAACCCACACACTAAGAACTGTCAACTGTCTTTGCTATACTTTAGGCTGCGGCAACTTAATGCTATTAACGCTGCCAGGTAACCAATTGGTTCAGGTCAAGGCAACCACTTGTTTCAGATAACACAACGTATTGCCTGTGTGCTGCTTACGGCATACGTTGATAGATTATTAGAAAGCGACATGAGAAGAGGTGGAGTAAGTGGTAGACAGAACTGTTTTGCTGTTGCAGGGTGGAATCCAACTTGCCATTTGCAGAAATATGCATGTGTTTCACTCGAGTGGCTGTAACGTTAATGTAATGCTCACGACATAGATATAAAATGCGACTAAAAAACATCAGTATGTTTGACAATGTCTGTGTGTGAATGTCTGACAACTGCTGCTGCTATTACGAACACAGCGCATGCACGGGGAAGAAAACCAGTTGGTGGAGAAACCAGAAGGGACCGGCAACGTCTCTTGACATCTGGGTTAAGTGACATGTCTTTGCGTTAGCTGCTTGCTAGATTCATTGCCAACATGTACCAAGACCAACGTTACAACCTTTGACATTCTAAACACTGAATACTAAGAAGGGTATAACGGTAGGTTAGCTAAGTGAATCGATGACAACGATTTTACGTTAAGATTACTATCGTTACCTTTAACGTAACATATGCAACATCGTAATTCACTTAGAAATGTATAACAGTATACACTCTGAAATGCAGTTCAAACAATGGTGGTTTGCCAACAAGCTTGCTAGCAAACTAGGTGACGTAGACTGGTGCCACTAGTCTAGTTATCCTTCAGTCAGTTCCAGAAAGTAGTTAGCCGAGCTAACAGCTAACTTCCCGTGTCTCAATGATTAGCAAGCAGGCTAGCAAGAAAACTCAGCAATAAACAATATTTGAATACCTACCAATTATCATAGTTTCGTCTGGAATTTCTTCTATGAAACATTTCTTCTCCGTTTCCCCGATGTGAAAGTATAAAGCGGAGACGAAACTGTTGAAAAAGTTCAGAAGCAAAACCGTGTATAAAGTGAGCTGCATCCTGGCTGCCACCATCTTGCCACTAACACTACGGGTACACACAGAGGCTGCGCAAAATTTCCTGTGCCACGTAACCTTTCGCTTTACATTGTCCAATCAAAATTTGACTTGCCTACCATAGAGTATGTAGGCCTACTTGACTTGCCTACCGTAGGCATACCTCTATCATTTTATATGTCTGCATCAGGCTAATGATTAGGCTCAAGAGTGGTATCCAGTATGACATGGTTGAGGAAATAACAGGAGACTAAACAATCAACACGAGAATAGCTAAGATAAAATGTTTATTTAAAACATTTGTTCTGAACCTTTCTTTTGTCTTCACAGAAATGAACAATCAAACAATACAGTCCAAGTTTTGGCTATATGTTTATTCTTCAGAAAGGGTTAGGGGAAATAAAGGCTAGGTTTTTGGAAATTTCATCCAAAACATAGCCTACTTGCAGAAAGAACTATCATGTTTGAATCATACATCTTTTATAACAATTTCACAGCACAAACATGATCAAGAGATATTTGACAAGCCCACTTTGAAAAGAGCATATAGATATTTATGTGCATATAACTTATTCAACTAGCTTCAAGTCGTTTTGTTGGGCTGGTGCCGATGTTCATTCCTGTTGTTTACAGAGGAACTGCAGTGTCAGGCTGTCCATCCCCATCTGTGTTAGTTTGAGAAAATATTTTTGTAAAGACAAAAAACTGAACTCTGTATATGTAGACCTATGCCTGAACTTTCTTTATTTCTGGCATGAAATGATAGCCTCTGCTTGGAAATTTAAAAATCCTACATTGTGTTACTTTAAAGGGAAAATGGATTTCTTTCCTGTCTTCTCATATTTTAAGATAGGATGCAAGGTGATCTATTGGCATTGTAATAGAATATTAGCATTATTGTTTTAATGGAATATTAGCATTTAAATGGAATTAAAATGTTTCATGAGCTTAGAATGAGTTTGTACATAGTGAGCAGTTGATTGCAATTCAACAATCTCTCTAGACTCTACAAACTGTATGCATACACAGAACTACACAACCGTTTCCAAAAAAATGAGACACTGTAAAATGTAAATAAAAACATAATGCTATTGCAAGTCATGTTAACCCTGAGAATAGTCCAAAGACAACATATCAATTGATGAAACAGTTTATACCACTGTGTTGCTTCACATCTTCTTTAAAGGCGCTCTAAGCGATGCTGGGTAACGGCACTTCTGTTGACTTTCAAACAAAACAGAGAGCTAGCTCGCTACTTCCTCCCCCTCCCTCCCGTGCTGCTCCTGTGCAATTGAAACTCTCCTAAACGTGCATTTCGTCTGTGATTTGCTGGGACATGTTTTTATGGGCTAGGTTTGCCCAGGTTGTTTTTGTTGCCATTTTTGGAGCCTGGGCTGTCCACAGAGATCACATTTTTTTACCGTGTATTCAGGACACAGACAGCTAGCGGTTGGTTAGGTGATGTTTGCAGTAAGTGACATAAAATGTTTTAGCCTAAAAAACACGTGGCATCGCTTAGAGCACCTTTAACTACAGTCCCTAAATGTTTGGAAACTGAAGACACCGGTAGCTGGAGCTTTTAGAATGTAATGTTGTCCCATTCTTGTCCGATTGCAGAATACAGCTAACAGTCTGGGATTTTCTTATTTATTTTTTCATATTTTTTTCTAACCCCCCCCCCAAATAAATAAATAAATAAATAAATAAATTAAACAAAAACTCACAGCCTATATGCAGGACTGAGAATAACAGTGTCTTTTTAAAAATATATACTCAAAGAAGTAAAACACTGAAATACAGCACTCAATCACCTTAACTTATCATTATTTTAATGCCCTTAGTGGTATTTATGTTCTGCTCAGGCAAGATCTTTGAAATGACCTCTAAAATAGCCTATGTTTTTTTAGATTACAATTATTTAGCATGCAGCTCTTTAATCCTGTACTTTCTAGCATGGTCCTCTCATCTCATATTTGGTGATCATCACTTAGGCCTTCCTGTCCTGTGCCTTAAACAATACCCAAAATACTAGTGATAGGATTTACGGATTTATTTTGAATAAAATAATTAATGTGATGCATTACTTCCATCATTCATTCTTCTTGCTAAAACGAAATGTGAGAAACTAACTATCAGCAGACATGTAGCTTAGTTTGCCTAATGCCAACCAAAAAAAAATAGTAGCCTAGGCTATGTGATAACGGGCTGCTTCAAGCTATCTGTCTGATTATTTAGGCTAAACGTGGCCTGGATTTATGAAGATACAACCTCGTCCTTTTATTGGAGAGTCGCCTCGCGTTCAACGGATTCATTTGCATAAAGATGGGCTTCGCCCAGCTTTTTGATGCGCGACATATTTTCAAATGCAGCGCTGCCTTCCCGGAATGCTTTGCGGGCGCGTTAAAGTCGCTTGACGTCACCCATAGGACTAGAGTGGAATGCGACACGACAAAATGAAGTGTCGTGCAAGTGGATCGGTACCGTGAAGATTGTTAAGGCGGAGCAATCTTTGGTACCGTTACGCCGGTGATCCACTAGCATGCGATGCGAACAACGCGACGCAGTATCCCTATTCATTTCTATGAGAAGCGAATTCCGCACCCGCATAGGTTTCTGGGTATGCGTTGCGACGAGTGCTGTGGCTGCGGCCATAGACAGTAAAAGAAAGGCTGCGGCGCGTCAAAAAGTTCAGCAATCCCCAACTTTATGCAAATGAATCCGTCCATCGCGAGGCGAGTATCCAATAGTAGAGCAAAACGCAGGGAGGTCCATCATCACGTAGCCTAAACAAAACCGAATTTTCCGGTAGTGTGGTTACCGCCAACGTACAGAAACATGTCAGATGAGAAAAAATAATCATAGCAGTGTCTACATTTCTGTGTTTGTATGATGTGTGGCTAGAATCCTACAGGGACAACTTCATGATGAAATGACCGCCCAACTTGCAAACTAATTTATAGATGTGACTTTCCCTCTGTAATTTCAAAATAGTGGAGGGAAACATTTTGTTTGGTTGTTTACTAGGCTACCTGCTCTTGCCCTGCCGTTTCCACACATCTACAAAAGGGAACGCCCATCAAAGCGTCTTCATGGAGGGTTGCGTTGCGATTTGGGGAGTTCGCATCGCATGCTAGTGGATCACAGGCGTTATGCAGGCTCTGCTCAGGTGCCGGTCGCGTGCAGCGCTGCAGCCACGTAAACAGAGTTTGCCCTTCCCCTACTGACTTTCACTTTCGGTGCCCGAATGGAAGTGAATGAGGCTTTGCAATTTTTTTTTATCTAGGCCTACGTGAAATTCTGCATCCATTGTACGATTTATTTAGTTATTTTCCCCATTGGAAGGGCAACATGAGTCCAGAAGGGCATATGGGCAGTTGCGGGCAACCTGAGCAACTCCCCTGTGCACGTCCCTGCAACCTGATGTAATATGTGCAGAGTGCACTTATACTTTCCATTCAAGGTCCTCCTTAAAAAAGACGTTGTCTGGATGTTGTCATTAGGCATAAATTGTGCTTTTCCAGATGTGAGCGCTGCCCATGCTAACCCTTGTAAGGTGTTCGGGTCTGTGGGACCCGTTTTCAATGTTTGCTAAAAGAAAAATTATGCTATCTATTATTTCTTCTAACTCAAACTCATTGGCCTTGGCTTATTTTCTGTGAAGAACATGAAAATAACCGATTTTCAATGACTGCACATGGTACACCTACACATAACTATGAGGTGTTCAGGTCTACTGGACCCCGAGTGTAATAATTGTAGGTGCTACAGTATGTACCTTAACTCATTGAGTGCCAAAAACGTAGCCTAATATTACGTTTTTCCTTCCCATGCGTTGAGTGCCAAAAACGTAATAGCCTATTACGTTTTTAGTTTTTTTTTTTAATTACGAAACTAGACACTCTAACACACCTTATGTGATTTTGGGAACGCTGTGATGAATGGAAATGAAATATATGACGATCGTGAAACTCATGAAAACGCACAATCTGGACATTTTATCTGGACATTTTATCATAACTCGGTTGCCGCTTTGGGTCGAATCAGTGACGCATGCACGTCAGGTCAAAACCAGGCCATTTTCGTGGGTCAATCACTAGGTGGCAGTCTCGCCAGGTCTCGCTGATCACTTCCAACGTCAACGTTTACACAAGTAACAGGCAACACTTCATATTTCATTAAAGACATTATATCTCCATTTCTAGAAAAAAACAGCGATTTTGATGAAAACTAGCCACTGTTTAGCTTGGGATTTCTCAGGAACAGAGGCGTGTAGAAAAGGTGTCTCACCTTTTAATCGAGCTATCTTATGTGTTCATAGCTATAACACAGAATATGCTGTGGCTGTACAAAAATAATCAACAATGGTCTAGATTGCTGGCACTCTAGGACAAAGCTCCCGAAAACAGCTTGGCATTCAATGTGTCCTCATCCTAACTGGGCCTGCTGTGTGTGTGGCTGTGTTTATGTGTGTGTGTCTGTGTGTTTCTTTGTGTGTCTGTGTATCTGTGCGTCTGTGTGTGTCTGAGTGTACAGTAGGTGTCTGTGTGCAGGAATGTTGTCTTTCTGCACCTGCTATTCCCACACAAAGTTACACAATTGTTACATTTCAAGCACTTTCACCTGTTCTGATTAAGTTCTAAGAAATAATCACCAATAATAATCAAAAATCTTGTTTCTATTTGTTTTACCTTTTTTATAATTTAAAGGAACCGTATGTAAGAAATGTATTTCAATTAATCATAAAATGGCCCTAATATGTCACTAGACATTAAGAAATCATGTTCATTTTAAATACTTATATCACTGACAACAGTAGTCCGGCCAGGATATTGTCATTTAAAAAGTGAAGTTGCAGCCCTCAACTGATGTTGATGTTGTGTTTTTTCATGTCATGTTGTGTTTTGGCCTGATGCGCCACCCGTCACCTATCTACTAATCACAGGTCAGTAGTGTTTTGGCATCCGGGTTGGCAACCTCGAGCCAGGGGCGAGGGGGAGGGGATACACCTCTCTACAGTAATTTGAAAGTGATTGCAGTATCAGTTTTGGCCACAATCTTACATATGGTTCCTTTAATTTCCTTGTTTTCTCACAAAAAATGATCATATGATCATAAATGTGATCTCACAGGAGTAATGGCAATGGCAAATATGAACCATAAATGATGTCGATATCATTGGTAATTGAGCTAAAGTAAACATTTAATAAATAATTAAATTAAACTGTTAATTTTTACATAAATTGTTAAGGCTGTATTGATTTAAAAGCCTAATCATGCGGTGGGTCCACCAGACCCGAGAACATTGACTGAGTAACAAAAATATGAACACCTTTCAAGGATTAATGCACCCCTGCACTATCATAGATGCTGGCTTTTGATTGTGCACTCTTAACAAGTTGGATGATTCTTCTTCTCTATAGTCTGGAGGATGCAGAGTCCATGATTTCCAAAATTAATAAACATTTTGATTGGTCTAAGTAACCACGCACCTCAGTCCATCTCAAATGAGCCCGGGGCCCAGATAAAGCGGTAGCATTTCTGGATTATGTCTAAATATGGTTCTCTAGAGTAACTGCACTTGAGGATGGAGCATCAAACCGAGTTTATAGACAATGGGCCCTATTATCGTGGTCTAAAACGCATGGTCACTAGTCAAAAGCTTATTTAAATTAAGTAGGATGTCCAATCCACATTGGGAGGGTTTTCGTTATCGAATGTCAGCCGGATGGTGCAACAAGGCGTTCCTATGTTTCTTAATCAGTCATGGGTGTGTTTTGGATGTCATTCGCTTTAACAGCGAGCAGCGCAACTTCAAACAGCGTATTGGTATTTTGATAGTCAGCGGCACATTTGAAGGAATCTGCTTGCACGCGAGACCATATGGAACAGTTATTCCACTAAACCAAGCTTTACTAAAGCCTAGGAGAGCATAGCCGACACGCATTTGCACCCGTCTATTATTTGAACTCATTGGCAAAGTGAAACTAACTTCACCGTGGTGTCAGTCAAAGACAAAACAGTTATACACAGTTAATTACTTTCACTATTGACTGACAATGGGTTACCATCAAAAACATAGCCTGGAAAAAGCAACACTTACCCCAGTAATTTTCGAATGGCGCATTCATGGATGAGAGAAGCAAGGTGCGTTGTGCACCCGCCCATATCACTGTTGATAATGCACTCTTAAAATAACATATAAACAACTCGCCATGGATTTCTGACCAGGTTTCTCTTGGTCAGTGGCATAATCCGTTTTAGGTAGTATACGATAGCGATTTTTAGACAATGCGCCAGACCCCTCCTTAGGTCTTTAATTGCCACACCCCTTGGCTAGTTGCTCAAAAAAAGAGACGTGCAAGATGAGAATAAACTTTGCGCTGGGATAATAATCCGCTTTCCCCCAGGCGCCAGGTTGTGAAAATAGGGCCCAATGGATCATCTTTTAATGCAGTGCTATCTCAGGCAACGGACATCAGCATCCAATATATGTTGGATTCTTTGAATATTTGAATGACATTATGTGTATAAATTGTTCGCAATTTCACGCTAAGGAGCATTTTTTTTATATTGTTATATTCGTTGCCTACACAGGTTTTCACAGAGGGATGAATTCCTCTTTATGATTTTCATCTTTACTTCTGAGAGACTCTGCCGCTCTGGGATTCTACACCCAATCATGGTTTACCTAACAAGGTGTGAAATGATCCTCCTGTGTTTTCTTTAGTATTACAGAACATTTCCAGCCTTTTGTTGCCCCAATCCCAACTCTTTTGAAAATTGTTGCAGGCATCAAATTTAAAATGAGCCCATATATTTCATGTAATGGTCAAATTAGTCAATTGTATCAATTGATATGTTGTTTATGTTCTTTTTGAGTTTATGAGATTTGAAGATTATCACATTCCGTTTTTATTTATATTTTACTATTGTTATGTAAAGGTTCCTACCTTTTTGGTCCTATAACAGTTATGTGTTATGAAGATGAGCATAGAACATGTGTGTTCGGTCGGTACATCATTTTAAAAAAAAAAAAAGATCTGATAATTATGGCTGTGCCTGATACAAAAATATGAGGGTTGTATCTTTGTCTGTGTATCTGAGTATCGAAATATTCAAAAATATAAACGTGCGGTCACAAGACGAACCACAAGAACAGTCACATGTACATACCGATAAAATCAACGTTGACATATAATGGTAGCTCCTTATTTCTGCTTTAGAAAGAGAATAGAGAAATCCATCCAGACACAGCTGTGGTTAGACTCATATACATACTGCAGACATTTTGTAACTGTACAGTAGTTTAAAAGACTTTCAATGCTCTGTGGTTTGTTTATATTTGAATACTGTGCTTACACACCTAGATCTGTTGCTCGGTCTTCTCACTGTTGGTAAAAACATTTTGGTTTAGTTGCATAGTTCGGGGAGCACAATAACATCTTGATATCTTAAAGTCTATTTTAATTTCAAGTCACTAGGAAATAAAGATTGCATACCTGGGATAGGAGGCCCAATATGGTGTGTGCCCTGATTCTCACTGAACAAAGACAGAACAATCAGCATGTGTAGGCGTACATACAGTAACTACCAGGGTGTTGATGTTATGAAATCATGAAATAGTTAATTACTTAAACCCATCTTGGTGCCGCTGATATTTATCTGTGACAGAGAAAAAAACCGTAATGAATTAGTTGTGTTTTGCTGCCTATGCAGTTAATCTTTATTTGCATCATCCCTGTGTATGTCTGTTAACATTCAAACCATCCGTGTCATACATACTACCCCAGGTTAGTTCATTGACATACTCACTATGTATTCATTCAGGGTACATGTATATGTTACAACTGACTGATTGTTACAACAGTATTTAATCTGGACTAATTGATCAACTGCAAATAAACGGCACCTATGTATCTATCTATCTATCTATCTATCTATCTTGGGGGATGGAGATGAGGCATATGCATCATATGCAAGAGCAGGTAGAATAACAATTAAAATGTTAAGAAGGCCATTAAATGTTGAAAAGTTTTGATTATGTTGTACAGACTCGACAACTGCTTAATGATACATGATATAGTCTGAGACAATACAATTACTTACACTTGAGCCTGTACGCTACCACCAGCGCCACAACAGCTAATACAAATGCTATTGAAACTGCTATTAAAACAAAAAAGTTCACAGACAATCCAGAGCCATCTGGCCTTATTGTATGCATTGTTGTAGGGACAACTCCAGGAGACCTTTCTGAAAAAGAAGTGGCATTTCACATTTGTTATAGACAGATAGATAGATAGATAGATAGATAGATAGATAGATAGATAACTTGTGTTAAGTTTGCCACTACTTTTGGACCGCACACAACAGATGTGAGACACACAAACACTACTAATACTTTGTTTCAAAATATGAAAACTATAACACAGTACAGTCTAGTGACACTGATAAAGTATACATTACCCTGGACTTGGATGATGACTGAGTTTTCATTTGTTGAACTCACATTGCCTGGTAAGTATTTCTTTATCGAGTACACACAGCTGTAATAGCCTGAGTCTTCTCTCCTGACTCTGAGTGTAAAAATTGCTTCCTTTTCCTGAATTACCTCCATCCTGATTCCAATCCCATTCTTACAAAGGTACATGTGCAAAGGCCTCTGTGTTTTGGCATTGAAATCACTACATTTCACTTCCACATTGTCACCCTCGAATAAATGAGTGTTTCTTAAAAATATATGTGCCACCACAAAGTCTAAAACATAAGAAAAACATTATTATTATAATTTTAAATCAAATGAACATCCTTGTATAACATGTATTTCCCAAAAAATCAATCAACCAAAATCCCATCACAGAAATTATGTATGGAAAAAATGACACATTACCTTTGACTTGGATGAAGATGGAGTTTGTCCCAACAGCAGTCAGTGTACTAGCATGTTTAACTTCTGAGTACACACAACTGTAATTCCCAGAGTCTTCTTTCTTAATATCTGGAAGCCTAAATGTAGTCTCTTTTAAAAATGTAAGCAATTCAGACCTGATTCCAACTCCATTTTTGCAGAGATACATGTGCTCATCTTTATGAGCTACATTTGTGCCACACTTAAGTTCCAAAGTAGTCCCCTCTAATACTTTGGTTGTACTTGAGGAAATTTCTGCAGGCTTAAAATCTGAAACATAAGGTAAAATACTTCTAACTATATGATCTGACTACAGACAAATTCATGTTGCTGTATGACATATAAAATATCTGCTAAGTAATAATATATACTAGGCCTAGAGAGAAGGAGGGACGCCGGTGCAGCTCAGATGTCTTCTTAATTTTCAATTTATTTAGTACAAGATGCAAAACATACGACTAACGTTTCGATGTAGTCACATCTTCATCAGAGTCCTCAAGGAAAATTGAGAAGACATCTGAGCTGCACCGGCGACCCTCCTTCTCTCTGAAATATCTGTCCTGGCCTGGTTGCACCGGATTGTTTGACAGAAGCGTGGAGAACCCTCCTTTGTCTACTGATATACTAGGCCTACTAAGTAAAGTATGAAATAAATAAATGAAATTAATTGAACATACCTGTCTGGGAAAATGTGTTCAAAATATATGTGAAGGCTTTGTTGAAGGAGAACCATTGATGAGAATCATGTATTTTGCATACTAATGCATACTTTTATTTATGGCACTATTAAATTGGATCTTTTGTACTGGAATTTTTATGTTTTTGTTTAAATTAATGACAGAACCCAAAGGCATGACATGAAAATATGTTTTATATAAATTATACATCAGCAACTTCAACTTGTTTCCTGACTAAAATTAAATAGTGTATTACTTAAATTATTCTATCTTGATCGTTTGAGTTTTACTTACTTATCGTAAGGAGTAAGAGCCCCATTGCTAAGAGATGCAGAGCTGACGATGATGATGTGGCCCTGTGGTTTCTCTGAGTAGCGCCGACTGAAGGAGACTCAGGCATGTCATGTGACAACATCAGGGATAGTACAAAGACGAAATAGCTTGTAACTTTTGATCTAAAGAAAACTATTTGCATGTGACGTTGAAAACCTAAAGTTACCATTTTCCTATAATAATATTGAAAATTGCATTGATTGCAGCTCACATAATTCAAAAAGTTGAATTTTTGTTTTTTAAGAATATTGATCCTCCAGAATATTTTTTCAATTTGTTTGATGTGATTTCCTGTATTCTGGTGCATTTTGGGGATGGCCAATACTTAAATTCAATCAGATTCATAGCCTATCCCGATGTGTTGATATTGAGGCAATGATTCCATGCAATGGCTTGGGCTTCAGGACCCCTGACCCCTTGGGCCCCTGGGCCTGGGCCCGGTAGGCGCGTGCAGTAATCCACAATCATCCACATCACAGGCCATCTCAACATAAGGTGGCAATTGCAATGCAAGCAAAATCATTACATCAGAGGTAAAGGGGTAAAGGTGAGGAGTAAAATCAGTATTTACAATATATACTCTAGTATATATATATATATATATATATACTAGAGGGAACCCAGGGGTGAGCTGCGCACGCATGCCACGCTACTGTAAGTCCGAGGGGGCTGAGGTTGGCCATTTGTTGTGTGATGAAGCGCCCTCCTCTGGTGACCTTGGGTAGTGCACAGGGTAGAAATTATTTTTTGCTAACAAGTGCTTTGTGCCCTTGGCTGATGGCCTAGATGCGCGAGAGAAACTTTTATTCTCTGGTATTTTTATGTGAATGTTTCCCCTTCCCAGCGGGGTTCCAAGTGAGGCTTGGGCGGGGGTGTTTGAGAGCTAATGTGTGTGGTAACTGGTGTGACTGTGAGATGGTGAAGCTGAACTGGCCATAACACAGTGCTGACACAATTTTATTAACACTTTTCCCCTGCAATGGGGCACCGAGAGGGGCTGAGGGGAGTGTGTGCACTGTACAAAATATGTGGTGACCTTTTGATTGTTTCTGGAGGGAAATTTCAAAATGGCGCTGCGCAGATGGCTCACATTGATGACATCACATCGCAGTGATTGGTTTAATGGTTGTTGTTCCAGGAACAACATTAGAATGTTAATCCAGTAACAACTCTTACTTGAAAAAATCTGTGAAGGTTAGAGTGAGGTCAAAATATGTGGCTGTTGTGCGAATGGTGTGTTCAAAACAACTTTGCACATTCTACAGAGTTATATACATAGCATCTTTTCAGGCCTATGGAACACAAGACAATGGACTGCGCCCATGGTCTGTTTGTTCTCTCACAGACCTTTGCACTTTTTTGTTTTGTAGATATTTAGGTCCCTTATAGCTGATCAAGCGGATTACAGCCACTGTGGTTTCGACAAAACCACACACCACCACAACTGTGTAGGCTACACTTAGGGAAATTTACATTACACAAGAAAATAGAGTTTTGGCATAAGAGTGGTTTCCAATGTGATATGGTTGAAGAAATAACAGGGAATACAGACAAAACCATTAAGAGAGAGGGGTGTTTATTTATGGAAAACATTCTTAACTTTTATGGAGTCTATAAAAGCCAATGCAATACATGGTAAGATTGTAAGTGTTTATCCATAAGAAAAGTTTAACAAAATTGTGGGAATTCCATAAAAATAATAAAACAACAAAACAGAACAAAAAACATTGTTACTTGCAGAATCCTAAAATGATAAGAACTATCATGATTGCTCATTGTCCTGTTTTGTTCTACCAAAGCCCAATGACGCGCAAGAGATGGAACACTTTTCTAAACTTTGGCATCAAAGTGCATCAGACGCCGTCAGTGAGCGTTGGCCTTAATAGTTTCACAGCACTTAATCACATAATAACATAATCTAGTGAGATTTAATATGCCTACTTTGGAGTGAAAATGAATGTCAAATACACTACTGTGCAAAAGTCACTAATTCAGCCAGGTTTAGCAATTTTGCACAGTGCAACAAGGCTACAGGTCTTAATGTCTTCTGTGATTTTTGTGCCTTATGTTTTGATAAAGAGTGACCGCAGGTTCTGCACGTGTATCCCCACAGACTGTGTTTGAGAAAATGGCATAACATATAATTTGCTTTGACCCAGAGGCAAATATAGATATAGATAGAGATCTCTATGGCTCTGCCCTGACACATAGTTCTATGGTAGATCTATGGTTCTATCCACGATATTCTGTGGCCAACAATGGGCGTTGCCATGACACCTCAGTATTCAGAAATCCAGCCGAAGCTGCGTTGTATTGATATTAATGTGGCGGTAGACAGTGCTTGATGTATCCTAAGCCATGTAAAAGCAAACTTCTATTTTTCTGTCAGTCATATATTATATAAAATATCCATATTGAGTGCAGAATTGTCAATATTTCAAAATAAATATAAATTGAAGCATATTCTAGTTAACCTGCTGAGACTGCACAGTTATAATGTAAACAGAATGGATGGAAACTGGAGGGATTTCAGGTTTAATGAATAAGGTCGATATTTAGGCCTAAATGATGATGGCCTTACTGGCAAATGTCCTCCTTGTTTTCCATTTATATACTATGTAAATGATTTTTACTTTAAACCGATCAAATGACCTAGAAATAGCAACAAAATGTGATGAAACACTTGTTTCGATGAAATGCAAAAAACCCTGTACTTTTTGTAGCCCAGATATCCACTAAAATCCACTAAGCTAGCTTTCTCTATGCTCTGGAGTGGTACTCTCTTGCCAAGAGGTGCTCTATCAAATACATGTCAGTGAAGAGTACCATCATGTACACACACCTTAATGGGTCATTCAAGACAACTCGAGGCAACTCGAATTCTACAAATACAGTAGACCCTTTAAACTTTCTGCTGGTTCATGAAGGTCCATGTTGCTGGCCAAGTTATCAACATTTATATGTCAGCAGTGATGCATGCTTTTGCAACCTCATTATACTCTCCTATATCCGTCTTAAAGTCTTGGTGAAGCACACAATTCAATAAATAAATGCATGAGTTTTGTGTTTGGGGTATAAAGGCAGAAAATAACTGGATGGTTATCCACTAGACACACTGCTGTAAAAGCGAGGACTCTGAAGTTTTGAGCTAAATGTTTAACTAAATATTTTTGTACTGCCTGATATAATTATGTAACACAAGATGTGCAGATGTATGAGCACTCAGAATAGTCGAGAAACTACTGTGAACGTGTGGTAACAATCAAGCTGAAATGTGCTAAGCCACGCTTACAGACAATGAGCAACCACAAGAATAGTCAACCTACATACTGTAGGCCTATACCGCTGAAATGAGCATTGGCGTATTGTTAGCTCCTTACTGCTTTAGAAAGAGAATAGAGAAATGCAGCCATACACAACTGTGGTTAGACTCATTACACAGAAAGCAGACATATTGAGACTGTACACTCTCTACTAGTTCAGTTGAGGCCAAGTAATTGGCCGTAGTTTGTGTGAAACTGAATACAGTGTTTTACACACTCATTATCACACATTTATACTGTATGTCAGCAGAGAACGTTTGGAGCTTTTTTTTTTATCTTTATCTTTATTTATCTGAGTAGGTGGTTATTATTATGAAATAGCCCACATGGATTCATGTTGTAAGCAAACAAAAAGTGTAAATAAAGCTAAATGTTTAATATTTTAAATTCTTCAAGGTACAGACCTTTTGCTTAGTCTGGTCATTGAAAATAAGTTATTTTTTTAAGTTCTTCACAATGAGCCAAGGACAAAGAGTCTGAGTTTGAAGAAATAATTAATAGCATAATTTTTCTTTTAGCAAACATTGAAAACGGGTCCCACAGACCTGAACACCTTAACCAAGGGTTAATAGAAACACCGACCATTCGCATTTGTGCTTTGTCGAATTTCAGCAAATAGGCTATCGCTTTTATTTTGCGCAACGATGTAACGGAAAATCAGCTTGTACAGATGAACAACCACAAGAACAGATACATGTACATGCTGCTGAAAAAAATATTGGTGCATTTGACCTTACTGCTTTAGAAAGAGAAAAGAGAAACACAGCCAGACACAACTGTGGTTAGACTCATTACACAGACTGCAGACTTTCCACTGTAGACTCTATCTACTGATTCAGTTGAAGGCCAGTAATGTGGTTTCCATGGTATGAAGCTGAAAAACAATGCTTACACACCTACAGTACAGTAGTTCTATTGTTTGGTGTAAAAAAAGATTTGGTGTACAGTAGATGCACAGGTCAAGGAAGATAATAATAATAATAAGAATATAATAATGTGATCCAAAGACCAAATTTCAGGATGACCAAATCCTGTTTACCAGAGCTTTAAATAGAACCAACAGTGTATCCTACTGGATTAAGCAAAGAACAACAAGTAGGCAAAATACCGGTGGCCACAAATAGCCATTGTTTGTTTTAATTTTAAGAAACAGAAACACTGTAATACACAGAAACATTTTACATTCCTTATTTTGTTATAATGTTATTAAATAACAAAACAAAAACAAAAAATCAAAAATCATTTACAGGACAGATACCAGCTCTTTCTATCGCTGCCTGTAGCAGATGTATCTCCATCTGCATTTTTGTCTGCTGCAGTTGGGTGAGCAAGATCTGTTCTTTACCCAGTTGAATCTGTACTTCTGCTCTTTTGGTTTCCGGAAAGTACCGTGAAAGGGTGTATGCTGAGCGTGCCAAACCACTCGATACATACACATTTACACATCAGAAGAACTGCATGCACGTTTTCGCTTTGGGAGAGATGACATTAAGCACATTGCAGATCTTGTCAGGCCAACATTTAATCACCAAACCCAAAGGAGCCATGCTTTATCCGTGGAGGAACAGTGCTTAATCACTCTGCACTTTTACGCATGTGGGACTTTCAAGTAATTGGTGACAATATGGAAGTGAGAAAATCAACTGTGAGTAATGAGGTGAAGGCTGTGTCAGTAGCACTGGGCAGTCTGATCAATCAATTTGTTTCCTCTCCCAACGATGACCAGACAGCTCAGACTAAGCACAAGTTTTTTCAAATGGGGAACACTAGCCTAGCACTATTGGAGCACACTCGTGCATATCCAAGCACCTGGTGAAAGGGAGTGGGAGTATGTCAATCAAAAGGGGAGGCACAGCATCAACATCCAACATGTGGGCAACGTCGACCTCATAATACCCAACTGTGTTGTGAAATGGCCCGGGGTCTGTTCATGATGCACGTTTTCTATGAGAATATGCACTATACAGAGAGCTTCAATCTCACCGACCAAATGGCATAGTATTGGGAGACAGCGCATATCCACTCCCACTATGGCTAATGACCATTTCATTTGATAAAAATCCGAAATCCCACTGGATTACTTTTGAAGTTCTTCAAGTTAATCTGAAATCTCAACAGTGTCAACAGCTCAGTCTGGTGTAACTCAAAGCCTTATGAACTGTGTTGAATGTTGTGTTGTGTGTCCATGTTGTTTCTTGTTTTGTCTTTTGTCTGTAAGTATTTCCTTGTATTCTTACATGTGACTCAATTTGAACTTGAGCTTTAATTGAAGGAAATGCAATCAAGCAATGAAGTAACTCATGTGCATCAATGAACACGAGACATGTTCATGAGCTTTCGCCTGTTGAACATGCATCTCTAGCATACATCTCTAGCATGTTTCCTAAAGTTGAGCATCCTTGAAAATTCGGCCAAACGAAGGACTTCGTCCTTGGTAGACTTTGGACCAGTACTTCGTACTTCGGAACTTGATGATGTAGCGTCCTTGAAAAGGTGGCCTTTAAGTATGCTTCTTTGACTTTTGGAAACAGTGATAGTATAGTAGACTAATAGTATTTGTTGAAATGTACTGTCTCTCTACCTCTCTATGACTAACAAAGAAATTGTTTGGTAGTACACTAAACGCAATGCAAACTCATGCTCTCTTATTGAAGACTGTTGTATAGACTGATGATAATTACTTTGACCAGCGGCATGAGCAGAGGTTTTGTGGAAGAAAAGTGGAAGAAAAAGAGAATAATAATAATAATAATAATATTTCATAATAATTAATACATTGTGTTCAAAAAGCCCCTTAAATGTCACCCAAGGTCACTTCACAAATAAACATACAAATACAATTCTTAAATGTCATATTTACAACCAATAATAAAAAACACATCATAATGAATATGCTATCTTAAGGAGATAGGTGTTCAGGTTACTGTAAAAGTCAATGGATTCACAATGCCTGATGTAATGGGGAAGTGAATTCCGGAGCTTAGGGACAGTGTGACTGTATGCTCTTCCATGGTGTTGAAGTTCATATTTGGTGTTTTGAGTGGACCTGCTGAGGAGGGTCGCAGTGACCGGGCAGGGGTGTAGTTCTCCAGTAGGTCAGTGAGATAAGTGGGAACATGATTGTATGTTGATTGATGTAGGACCAACAGAAAGACACTATTAAAACACCTGCCGGCAGATTTGTTCTTTATTAAACTGTGTTTAATAACTGTTTTTTCACTGCTGTCTTTTCACTATAATCAATGTAGGGTCAAGTTTGAAAACAGGGCTGTAAGTAAATTTGCAAGAATAATACTGGTATATTTTTCACTACATTTCAGGGTTACATAACTTGATTTTTTTATTTTTTTATTTATAGTAGTAGATGTGAGAAGGTATGTGATGATGAAGTCATATACATTACATTGTCAAAGCTGTGTTTCCCTGTGACAGCGTTATGAAAGGCCTTTAAAGGCCAACAGAGGAGAGAGTACGTGTTGGGACACATACACTCTTAAAACGAATGTGTTGTCCCTTTCTGGACACAGAGATGTGTTAAAAAACAATACAAGTTGTGTTGTTTTCGACGCAAGCATGTATTGTGTAACAAATAAAATAAGGAAACACAAACTGTGTTGTCCCTATCTGGAGACAGAGATGTGTTAAAAACAACGCAAGTTGTTTTGTTTTCAACACATTCGTTTTAAGAGTGTACACACACAACATGGTTTCTTGTACTAAATTCAGGTTAAATATTGCAAGTAGTATGTGGCTGATGTGCCTGGTGTGATGAAAAATTGATCTAGACAAATTCACCAAAGACAGAATCCTCTGGCGGAGAGAGTTCATGTTGTTTCTTCTTTTCTGTGTAAAAGAAACGTGTAAAAACATTATTGGTCAGCGCTGTCTTATGAGACAAACATAGAATTGTTGGTTGGTATGTCCGCCTGGATAATGCTAATAATGTGATAAATTTGTGTGATACATTTGTGGTAAAGATGCTAATAAATTTCATACTAGAAATTCCAATGTCCTACAACATACAAGGCAGGCTTTCTGTGCTGTAAATGAAAGGGGCCATCATTGCTTGTTAATCGAATAATACCTCAAATATAAGAATTGTACAGTTTTCTCCATATAGGGTGCTTGGTGCAGGGGCAGACATGTAGAGAGTGTAGAGGTGCACATAGAAACGGGAAAGCCCCTGGTTGAATATGATCACCATTGCTGCCCCACCACCACCCACAACAACAAAAACAACAACACTAACAACAAAAACAACACCACCAACAACAACACATGACCAACTTTCCCCATAAACCACACTAATGCCAGGCAGACAGACAGGAGCACATACTTTTGTATTGAACGCTGGCGTATTCCATCTCTGCTGGACTATATGGACAGACAAAAGAGGGGACAGCACATGACAGTCATTGTTATGAAGTATAAATATTGTTTCTTGCTGTGCGTCAAGGCATGCAAGCTAATAGCCAAAAGAGGCAACCAACAACAAGGTTGCAAACAGATTTTTTGGCAATGTTGTCATTCTGTAAAGATTATTCGGTTACACTTTACTTGACAGTATCGACATAAGAGTGACATGACACTGTCATGAACATGTCATAAACAAAAGTGTTACTGATTATTCTTATTTTTTTTCCATCAGGGTTTTTCCGTGGCACCCAATAAACAGATCTGGGCATTTTTTTCAAATACGAGAAAATGAACGTTTGGTTCCCAGACCACATCTCATTGAGAAGTGGTGGCGCTAGCCAGGCTATTGAAAATGGAATAAATCTGCAGAAAGGACAATTGTAATACAAACACACATACCTGCTAGATTTCGGTTTCCTTTTAGCTGTGAATGGGACATAAACATTGCGATTTATTGTGTGAAACATCGATTAACATTTAAAACATAAAATATAATACACCACCACAGACCAGTACTGTAACAGTTTTTAAATGAGGAACCAAATGAATGACAAACGACAAGACAGACTTTGGGCCCTATTTTCGTCCTGGCGCATGGCGGAAAATGGGTTATTTTCTTGGCGCAAGGTTTAAATTCTTATTTTGCACCTCTTGCATCTTTTTTTTTGAACAATGCACCAAGGAGTGTGGCAACTAACGACCTGAGGAGGGATCTGGCACGTTGTCTAAAAATCGCTATCGTACACTACCTAAAATGCATTACACCACTGACCAAGAGAAACCATGGACTAAACCAGAAGTCCATGGCGAGTTGTTTATGTTATTTTAAGAGTGTATTATCAACAGTGATATGGGCGGGTGTACAACGCACCATGCTACTCTCATCCACAAATGCACACCGGCGCACATCCATGCAAAACATTACAAATAACAAGATTACAATGGGAAATATAATTAGAATAAAGATATTACGAAATACATCTCACAATGAGTAGTTGTTCACCATCATCTGCAAATTGGTAATGACAGAGAGGCAAATATGGAGCACAGCTGAAAATGAGATGTAAGTAACTCCTCTGCAGGATAGATAGAAGATGAAGAAGAAGATGAAAATGCGCCACTGATTATGAAAATACAGATGAGCTGTTTAAAATTGCATTGCGCGCTGTGTGGTAGTACTCACAATGTGTGAATACTACCACAAAGACTGACAAAGAACTAGGAAACATATACAGTAGCACGCTGGGCTAAACAAGATTATTGCCACCTTCATGCCACATCGGATATTCGGAAATTCCGACCTCCGATAGAGCAAAAATGACTTGAATGCAAAGTTGGGTCGGATTTTATGCTCGGAGACTTGTGCAGAACTCTTGTGCCCTAAGGTACCCGACTTGACGTCACTATCATATCCTCCACCCAGCGGCCTCTCTTGCAACAACACAAGGCGAATCTCACTCTCTTATTACAAATAGGCAAGGTCATTTATCACTAAATTAACACTAGAGATA
Organism: Alosa sapidissima; assembly: GCF_018492685.1. NCBI lineage: Eukaryota > Metazoa > Chordata > Actinopteri > Clupeiformes > Clupeidae > Alosa > Alosa sapidissima. Next base: position 25,891,860 of record NC_055976.1, on the reverse strand, counting down.
GAAACACTCACCCGAGACATTTTCCTTCTTGCTCAACTATAGTAAACAGTTCTAATAACTTACCTAAGGTCCTCCGAGTTGAAGGAAGTACAAGAAGACACAGGAGGAAAAAGAACAAGGCAATGATCAGGGAACAGAATGTCCCTCAGGTGAGGGATGGAGGCAGGGATACAAGAAACAAGAATCCCATGTTAAAGAGGAATAGCCAGGCAGCTCTACACTCTCGGGGCGTATTCATGAGCCCCCATGTCCATGGCCCCAGAGTGAGCACTGTAGCTACCTGGCTGCTTTAGCTGTTGGCTGCAGCAACTCGAGCTAGGTAATACTGATTGTTTTCATTTGTTTATTTTTTCATACCGACAGTACTCGGTGACCTCGAGACATGGACATTTATGTGAAAAATCATTGAAATCATTGTAAACAAAGGAGCACATCATACAGTACACAGTACACATTAGGAGCAGACATGATGGAATACAAAATAAAAGTACAGACAAGGAAACAGGACAAGACTCTTACATCGGGAATGTGTTGTTTCACTGTAGATCATATCTGTCTGTTGAGTTTCTCTAGTCACACTGGAGGAGAGGGGAAGGAGGAGTGTTAAACAGGGAAAGAGATAAAGAGAAAATCATAGTCTGTCTTGGTGAATCAAGAGGCCTTTAATAGCCTTGGCAGCTAACGAGATTGTAAACGGATGTTTACCCTGTACATGTTAATTTGCTGTAGACTGTATCTGTCTGCTGCATCTCACTAGAGAGAAGATAGTGGAGAGTGTGATGGAAAGAGACATAGTTAAAGAAAAGGAAAGAAAAGAAAAAGATACTTTGATTCGAGGGGGCATTTATAGCTGAGTTCTGAGGAGTATTTTCACTTTTATGAAATTCCTTTCACAGACATGTACCTGTTACATGGTTTAGGCTCACTGTTACCTGTGAACAAAACATAAACATTGAACATAACATCTCTGAACATAAAAAAATATTTGCTGTCAACTCATCAGATATGACCTTGTTCCAAGTGAAATGTGGTAAGAAGTGTAAATAAAATAGTCACTTTGCACAAGTCTTGGATCGCTGTAGATTACTTCTGCTTCCTGGGCTGCTTCTGTTTGTCTGTATTGGAGGGGAGAAGAGAGAAAGAGAAACACAGAGAGAGAGAGAGAGAGAAAGAAAGCAACATTAATAATACATTTATGGAGTGCCACATTTGTTTGCCAGCTATTGTTTCAAGGGTTTTAGACTCAGCTCACAAAAATACTTACTGAAAAGCCTGGGTAATTTCTATTTTTAAAAAAATTCCCCTTTCGACTGGCTCAAAAATTGTGAAAATCTGCATAATGATTGATTGGCATGTACAAATTCACATACCTGCTATGAGATTTAGGTTTATTTTTAGCTGTGAACAGAACACAAGAAATGAGTGTTATTCTGTAAAACATGAACTTACAGAAAGAGCATGGAATCTGAAAGAGCTCACACCTTTAGAACGTGTTGGTTTGCTGTAGACTTCATCTGTCTGCTGCGTCTCACTAGAGAGAAGATAGTGGAGAGTGAGGAGCAAAGAGACATAGTTAAAGAAAAAAAAGAGTCATGGTATGTTTCATGGTATTCATAGCTGAGCTCTGGGGAGTATTTTCACTTTTACCATATTCCTCTCACAGACCTTTCAGGCTCGCTGTTTCCTGTGAACAAATCATAAACATTGAACATTTCTGATCTCTGAACATAACTCTGAACATTGTTAGCTGTCAAAAAACCCCCAACAGAAATGGTATAAAGTGTAAATAAAATAGTCACTTTGCACAAGTTGTGCTTCGCTGTAGATTACTTCTGTTTCCTGGGCTGCCTCTGTTCGTCTGTATTGAAGAGGAGATGGGAGAAAGTGAAAGACAGACAGAGAGAGAGAGAGAGAGAGACAGAGAGAGAGAGAGAGAGAGATGAGAAAGAAAACAACAGTAATCATACATTTATGGAGTTCCACATTTGTTTGCCAGCTATTGTTTCAACCTGTCACAGTGTAATGATGTGGATGTTGTGATACGGTGTGTAATGATGTGGATGTTGTTATAGTAATGATGTGGATGTTGTTATACGGTGTGTAATGATGTGGATGTTGTTATAGTAATGATGTGGATCAGGGATGGACTGGGACCAAAAAATGGCCCGGGCATTTTTGGCCATGGCGGCCCACCATGATTATTTATACGATATGCTGAGGCACACGACATACCAGAGGATATATGCGCACATTTATCATCCATTTCGGGAAAGCAATGTTTCACTAATATTACATGATAATAATAACTGTAAGCTGTAACACCTGCAAACTATAACTTTATGGCAGTAGTGTTAATTTTGTCACCTATTTTTAATTTAGTCATAGTCTTAGTCTTGTGACGAAATGTCCTTTTTAGTCTTTGTCATATTTAGTCATTCAAATATCATTTTTGTTAGTCAAGTTTTAGTCGACTAAAAGTCTCGTCATTTTAGTCTAGTTTTAGTCAAAAGAAAACTAAAGGTATCTTAGTCTTAGTCCGTTTTAGTCAACACATTTTAGTCTTTTTTTTTTTAAAACAAATTATTTCTGATTACCATTTGAGTCAAATAGTGTTTCACACATCTCAATTTTCCAACAATATTGTGTGTCCACAGGGCTACTCGTCTGTTATAATTACTCATTCTGATTTTTTGTCAGTCCGTATGTTTACATGCACAGGTAAGTCGAGCTACAGTTATAGCTCGGCTGGGATTTGACCATAGACAGTAAAAGATTTGACTGGACCACTGTCATATTCGTAGACCAGTGTTTCTCAAAGTGTGGTCCGGGGATCACCAAGTGGTCCGCGAGCAGACGTGGTAAAATATAATATAGATGAGTTGTTTGCCAAATAACTTGTAGTTAAATCCAAACAGTTCTGCAACACTGTCTATGTAAGATATGCCAGTTTAAATCATACAAAATGAATCCTCTGACACAATAAGCAAAGTGCAAAGACAATAAGCAAAGTGGTTCAGTGAGTAGGCCTATAGACTAATTATAGGCTACTGTTGAAGTAGGTCTAATCTTTTTTTTTTTTTTTTAGCTAGGGTTAGTTAAGTGGTCCTGAAACTGAAATAGTTTGAGAAACACTGTCGTAGGCCAATGTATTAATGTTTTACTCCGCCTCGCTAGATGGCGATATGCGCCCAAACACAACACATTCCCCAAACAGACTCTCCATCTTAGCCATAGCTAACTTGCTAGCGAACTTTCTATATTAGCTTACTTGCTAGCAAACTTTGCATCATCAGTCTAACTAGATGAATAGTTGACATTACATGCTGAACATTTTCGTATGGACATTCTGGGGGATGTTAATTTGTATGAGAGAAGCGTCAACTTCTGGGTATGTAGCAGTGGCATAAAGCTTAGGTAGTTAGCTTGCTAACTCTGGCAGAAATCTCCAGTGTTCTTGTTCCATGTAGTTTCGTGTTGCAGCCACAGGGTTGCAGCAGCAGCACGTAGACTAGCCTACAGGAAAGCTGTTGCGTATGAACTCATTCGGAATATTTTGAAAACGTAACAGCTAGATATTCTGTCTTCTCATTTTGTAGACGAACATGAAGGGAGATTTTATCTTAGTTTTTATTTCATGCAAAACATTTTAATCTCGTCTTTTTTCGTCAACAATAATGCATCTTAAGATAGTCTTAGTCAGTGTTTCAGGACATTACTGACGTCTCGTCATCGTCTCGTCTTAGTCATGAAAAAAAAGGTCGTTGACGAACATATTTCCTCTCGTCTTGTCTGACGAAATTAACACTATATGGCAGGCTAAAATAACTTTATGGCAAGCTAAAATAACACTGTAAGTTGGACACCAAGTCTACTCATAGCATTATTTGTAAACAAAGGATATTAAAACACACACACACACACACACACACACTAGGGTGACCACCTCCAAACCAGCAAGGACGAGGTTGTGCACAAAACTCTATAGGCTACTATTATTATGCATGTTTTAAGTCTGACTGAATAAAATGAGTCCTGTAATTATTTCCCATGTTGAACATTTACACACGTTTAGCCTACAATCTCCCCAGATACTATTAAGTGAAGATACACACATCCCAAAACATTTTCATTGTTACGGGCTATCATAATTTCTGTGTCATTCTAGCAAAGATTGTTAAGGCGGAGCAAGATGTTTCATCAGGAGCCACTTCCGGGAACCCGGATCGCACGAGGGGGGGGGTCAAAATCCCCCTTTATGCAGAGCAGAGGCAGCGACTGCTCCATTGAAGTCTATGGGCATAGCTCAGAATTTCACCACATATGCTAAGGTCTTGGTTCTATAGAGTTAGGAATGTGAATTTCGGGCACGTTTTCATGATCCTCAAACCCTTCTGAACATTTCAGGTACATTTGTAGCATTTTTGAGCATTCCAGTCTGGAGAAAATCAACCTTATATCAGGTGTGCGCCGGTTATTTATGCAGCTGCTGTTGGCCGGTTGCAACGTACGCTCGTGAATACGTCATCGACACGCCTCTTTATGCAGACAGGATTCGATCCCCATTTCGCGCCCATAGACATGAACTACGACGAAGTATCTTGCTCCGCCTTAACAATCTTTGATTCTAGTGTCTTTCTGAGTGCGTGTTTGTGTAGCCTAGGCCTACGTATGTGTACCTGCCTGTATGCGCACAGAAATGTGATAGGTTTGCTTGTTGTACTGCATCAAGATTGCCAACAATTTCGACCAATCATGACTGACTTCAGATCTCAAAAAGTTGAGTGCGTTCTGAGGCCGACCACTCGTTGATTTTTTGATAACTTATTTTATTTTTTCTCCTCTCCGCGTCGACGACAATCGAATGTAAAATGTAATGTAAAATGCAGATGGCTTCTTTGCTCCTGATGCATGTTGCAGAGAAACGCTCAAATGCATGTCAATCGAAAGCGGAGGAGCAGGTGGTCACCCAGCCCTCCACACACACAACAGCCCTTCATGCATGAAACGTCCCTCAGTCTTCTAACATTTACAGTAGCTATTCTGACCTCTTCCTCAATTTGTCCCTGCTGGGTAACGTCTCTCTCCTCCTCCTCATCCTCCTCCGTAACGTCTCTGTCCACCTCCTCCGAATCCACCGGTACTTCTCCTCAGGGGCGTCCCTAGACCTTATTCATCACTGTCACTTACCAGCCAATAAAAACAAAAAAGGAAAAAAAGAAAGGCGCCATAATAGCCAATCGGGAAATAGCACCTCTGTAGCTGGGTAAGATTGAATGCAACAACCAATGAAAATCGTTCACATGATTCTTCCGAGTGTTTCGTTGTACAGTGGAAATTCATCACATCACTTTGAGCGCAGAGTAAGTCGTCCCCTGTTTTAATGTTACAACAAATTCACAACTTGTTTGACAGAAAATATGACAAGTTGATCGATGTTAGAGAATGTTGCCCACATAATTAGCATCTGTTTTTCAATGCTTAGCGTCAAATTTGTAGCCTAAATTTAGTAACAGTTTACCAGCTGTCCTCTCTCCCTGACACACACACTCACACCATGCGTAGGCTGCATGCACACATGCGGAGAATTAATAATGATTTACGTATAGTGTAGAGAAAGTCCTGTAAAAGTAGCCTATACTGTTTGTGAAGCTGTCCTACTGTAAAACTAAACATAGCCTTCAGATAAACTATTCAGAGATGGACATCAGAAAATTCTTCCTGAACAGAGGCAGAAGGAGAGGAACAGTGAGGAGAGATGAGGAGGATGATTGAGGTATGATAATTGCCCACATTAACGATAACATGCAAGTGCCACTGCTGTGATTTGATCAATGGTTTAATGGTAAACTTAAATAAGTTTGCACATTTGCACATTTGCAAATGTAGCCTATAATAATCTACAAAGACTCTGTGTAGATTATAGGCTATAGGCTACATTTGGAAATTATCACCAAAAGTCAATATGAAGGCTTTAGTAGGCTATTTAAGCTACAAAGAACTGCAGTGTTGCCAGAACCCTTGCCTGGGAGGGAAGTGTATCTCAATTTTGACTAAAAAATAAGCTTTCCCTTGTGTTAGGAAAGCCTATTAAATTCATGCAGTGAGTATAGGCCTACTTATGCCTATGTGTTTGGATGTTGCTGGATAGTGGTTCTTACAACAATTGAGGGTGAGAGTGCTGGTCCTACAGTATGACAGTGACAATAATGATTTTGAAGCTTGTAGCCTACCCGTAGGCTAGCCATTTATTTCATATTGCGCGCACATTTTTTATGTTTTTTATTTTTTTTATGTATTGGGAGTTGAGGGCCTGTGCCCCAGCAAAGCTCTAGGTCTAGAATCGCCCCTGCTTCTCTTTCCTCTGTGTCACTACACTGCACATCAAACGTAACGTCTCTCTCCTCTTCCTCCGAATCCACCTGTACTTCGCCTTCTTCTGTGTTACTACACTGCACATCAAAGCTGTGTTCCACTTCTTCAGCCTGTGCACTCGATGTCGACGGCCCTGCACCTGCTGTAACAGTCGACCTTGGGGTGAACATTTCTGTGATTTTGACATATTTTGCTGCGTCCACTTGTATTCTTTTTAGACTTTTGTCTTGCAGCTTCTGTGCGGCGCCCTTGCACTTTTGTGGTTTATTAGGCCTACTATCCATTTCCACAATTTCACAGACGGAAACTCACTTCTCTCCGCGGTCAGACAGCTCAAATGGCAAAATTTGATAAACTTGGGAGGGGAAGGCTGAGAGATGTCATTGGACTAGCCCAATGTTCGTCAAGAAAATCAACCAATGGGCCGCGTTTCATGTCTCAAATACCGTCGCAGTGGTTTTTTTTTTTTTTATTATTATTAAATTATGACAGCCCCGGCCCATAAATGTGCGTTGGCCCACCGGGCATTGCCCGGTACGCCCGATGACCAATCCATGCCTGATGTGGATGTTGTTATAGTAATGATGTGGATGTTGTTATACGGTGTGTAATGATGTGGATGTTGTTATAGTAATAATGTTGTTATAGTAATGATGTGGATGTTGTGATACGGTGTGTAATGATGTGGATGTTGTTATAGTAATGATGTTGATGTTGTGATACGGTGTGCAATGATGTGGATGTTGTGATACGGTGTGCAATGATGCGGATGTTGTGATACGTAATGTTGTGGATGTTGTTATACGGTGTGTAATGATGCGGATGTTGTGATACGGTGTGCAATGATGCGGATGTTGTGATACGTAATGTTGTGGATGTTGTTATACGGTGTGCAATGATGTGGATGTTGTGATACGTAATGATGCTGATGTTATATGGTGTGGATGTTGTGATACAGTGTGTAATGATGCGGATGTTGTGATACGGTGTGCAATGATGCGGATGTTGTGATACGTAATGTTGTGGATGTTGTTATACGGTGTGCAATGATGTGGATGTTGTGATACGTAATGATGCTGATGTTATATGGTGTGGATGTTGTGATACAGTGTGTAATGATGTGGATGTTATGATACGTAATGATGTGGATGTTGTGATATGGTGTGTAATGATGTGGATGTTGTGATACGGTGTGTAATGATGTGGATGTTGTGATACGGTGTGTAATGTGATAGTAATGATGTGGATGTTGTGATACGGTGTGTAATGATGTGGATGTTGTGATACGGTGTGCAATGATGTGGATGTTGTGATACGTAATGATGTGGATGTTGTTATATGGTGTGCAATGATGCTGATGTTATATGGTGTGTAATGATGTGGATGTTGTTATATGGTGTGTAATGATGTGGATGTTGTGATGTGGATGTTGTGATACGGTGTGTAATGATGCGGATGTTGTGATACGTAATGTTGTGGATGTTGTTATATGGTGTGCAATGATGTGGATGTTGTGATACGGTGTGTAATGATGTGGATGTTGTGATACGTAATGATGTGGATGTTGCGATACCAAGTGAATATTCTTACCGCTTTGCATTTGGCAGCAAACCTGTTTTGAAAAGAGGAAGGAAATGAGTGGCATGAGGGAAACACTTGGCCAGACCCTTCCACCCAGCAACTTGAGCACACACACACACACACACACACACACACACGCATGAACACACGCACACATGCACAGACCATAATCCACAAACATGGAAGATTGTTGGTCCTGTTCACTGATATATCACTGAACTCCCTCTCTATCTTTCGCTCTGTTAGCACTAGATATGAAGGGTACATGAATTATCATTAATTCATGCATGTCTCAATATTAATATCTCATGAATAAGAGAATTTAGGACATGTGTTTTTATGTTTGATATGGTGCTCTTACTGTATGCATATTCCTGAGTATAAGAATATATTTACACATTATTGAAGTTACAGATAAATAGACATGTGGAGTGTAATAGGAATAAGAGCTCTTGATCAATAAATATACTGATATTTCTACCACAAAATCAATTAAATGAAAATAAGGAGCAGAATGAATGAAGTTAATGTTGTCATTAATGTTAATCACCGTATGAGTGATGATACAAACAGGCATTATCCTACAAAATAACATCTAATTCTTAACAGGACTCAAATAACTTACGTCTTCTGTAGAAGCAGGACACGGCTCCAAGCACACAAAGCAAAATTACAGGAATGGTAATCCATATAATCCATGTCAGAGACAGAGACAGAGGGGTGTTTTGAGATGATTTATCCTGCTTTGACTCTGGAAAGACATCGAGAACATGACACACTGAGACAGTTTCAAGGTAATTTCAAGAAAATAAAGGGTTGGCAAAATCCCAAAATCCCCCAGAATAAGAACAAATAACATTTAGAGCATTTAGAACAAATGTCATTTATAGAATTTTCATACATATAAAACAATTTCTTAAAGACGATAAAATGCACTAACTTACTAAGCTATTTTAAGTGTCCTCAAGGAGCAAGAATATCTTTTCATCAGTTTCTCCTAAAGAAATTAGACACAAATGTGTTTTGCCTTTACAGTCCACGATAGAGTAGGTTGGTTGGTTCGATCTGGGAGGAATAATTCCTGTAGTGATTTTTGGTAAGGCATATAACCCTAGTTTAGCACTGTGCTGGTGGAAAATTTCTTGTATATTATAAATGTGATTATATGGCTATCGGACATTACAGGTGGATAGGGTAAACTGTGTAGCAGTTCACACTTACATTAACAATAAGTATCATACCTTTTCTAGATTTTAATTAAATATCACAAGAATCAGCTATAAGCAATGATCTGCCTACATTTCACAAACAGACATGTTAACACTGCACATGCTTTTTATTTTATTTTTTAACAGAAATGACAATCATCAGCCAGGCTATGAATCATATATGATCAACAAACCCCGTTTTAGTCTATGTAAGTGCTAAGTGTTACTAAATAAATATTTGAAAGATGTTTCCCAAGCTTGGGTCTGGCTCAGGCATGTTAAAACTGTTTTGGTGAGATTGATTAAGTTGAATATGACATTACCTGTGACTTGAATGATGACAGAGTTGTTGAAGCTTGTCAAAGTCACGTTGCCAGGGAGATGTTTCTTTATTGAGTACACACAGCTGTAATTGCCTGAGTCTTCTCTCTTGAATTTGAGTGTAAAAATGGCTTCCTCTGCCTGAGCTACCTCCATGCTGACTCCAATCCCATTCTTGCAAAGGTACATGTGAATTTTTGGGGGGGTTTTGATCTTGAAATGAGTGCATTTCACATATATGCTGGCACCCTCAACTACATTAAGGGTGTTTACAAAAATAGGAGCCACCATAAAGTCTGAAACACATGAACAACATATTTTACACATGAGCATCCTTGTAACATGTAATTGTTGAAATAGTTAGACTAAGTTGTCCAAGAGTATAAGTATCTAGTGACAATAATGTACAATAAATTAACCCTGGAACTACACACTGGTATCTGTGCTATAGCCCATTATAGAAAACTAGAGTTTTAACATTGACCCTACTTTTCTGAGAATGTTTTATTCTGGTGTTATTGAGTCTGTTGTAACTTTCTCTTTTATCTGCTGGTTTGGATTATTGTAAGATTATTTCTGCTTTTATTAACAGCAAGCAATGCATAGAAAGACATATAAATATGAAATCTGAATAATAGTCCAAACAACCTTACTCAATAATACTCTTAATAATGTCTTCTTTTTCTTACTTTCTGACATCAACCACTATTATGAGAATGCACTGCAGAACTAATACAGTTTTACATTGTATTTGTCTACCAACAGAGGTGAGCTAACATGTTAACTGTAACACTGTGTCATGGAGTGGCCACACAGTGGCAGATTAACTTTAACCCAACAATTAAAATTATTACTAAATTACTTTATTGTTACTAAATAATTTTTTAATATAATATTAAAAGTTGTTCTGTTCTACACCTAAACTTGTATTAAAACATGCACAGTGAGTTCAGGCTCTGTTGGACACACGGATACACTATCAGGCGCAGACTAGTAATCAAGAAGTTTGGGAGTTTTAACTCTCTTGTCAACTCTATTACATGTCACAACAAATTACCTGGGACACTACTTTGTGTTGCTTTAAGTCAAACATAGCACCACATGTCGTCAATGCATATGAGCAGGACAGGCTGGACTCAAATGTAATGCATTACAATATATGAATGGCAATTAGCCTGTGTGATGCATAATATATTGTACATATGGGCTATTTTCCAAATAGAATATTAATTCTGAATTGAATGGTGTTATGTTAGATAGTCAAAACAATGTCTGATAGGCTCTAGGCTACTTTTCTAACAAGAATATACAGGATGAACTGTCTGTTCTTGTTAGAAAAAGTAGCCAAACACTCTGATGAACTCTGATTCTGATGAAGATGCTATCACGTCGAAACGTTAGCATCACCAGCACCAGTAAAGCTCGGTTTAACTAGTCGCGTGCTCCGGTCCCTTTTTTTGGGTCAAGTCTTCTGAAAAGCCAAGAAATGTGATTGATTCAGACGTTAAAACTCACTTGTTCCCACTGCTATTGCCTCCCAGAACAACATGCCGTAATCTCATCTGAGCTGGACCTAACCTGGATATTTGATGAGTTTTTTTCTTTTGGAGCAGAAGTGTGTATCACTGCTACCTGTGCAACTAATTCCCCTCATAAAAAAACTACCTTGACCTTGACCTTGAACATCCCATCACAGAAATTTAGTTTGTACATGGTTTTGATTTAACAGTGGTCTGATAAAGCATTAAAATAACACTTTACCTTTGACTTGGATGAAGATGGAGTTTGTCCCAACAGCAGTCAGTGTATTAGCTGTATGTTTACCTTCTGAGTACACACAACTGTAATTCCCAGAGTCTTCTTTCTTAACATCGGGGATCTTAAATGTAGTCTCTTGTGTGTTCAGAAGTATTTTTATTCTGATTATGACTCCATTCTTGCAGAGATACATGTATAGCTCACCCCTAAGTTTTGTGTGAAAAATACACCTCAGCTCCAAACTATCCCCCTCTAAAACTTTAGACTCTCTTGCAAAGATTTCAGCAGGATGTAAATCTGAAATTTAAGGTAAAAACTTTCATCATCCATGAATATATGCATAATTTAGAAAATAATGTACATTCATATATGATGTGTAAATATGTGTTATTAAGTGATATGAACTTATCAAATGTTAATTAGATAAACTAATGAAATTTCACATACCTGCTGCAGACGATCTGTCCAAAGCACATGAAAACGCTTTATTGAAGAAAAAACATTGATGAGATTTCATACTTGACTTCAAAATATATTGCTAATGTGTACTTTTTGGTCTCGTGTTCACTCACCGATCATAAGGAGTAGGATTGTAGGAGCCGCATTGCTGAGACATGCAGAGCTGAAGAAGTTGATCTGAGCCCGGGGCCTCACTGAGTAACACTGAAGGAGACTCATTTTTAGCCCATAAGGCCACTGTGAAGTCAGCAGGAATAGTACATACAGGAAGTGGCTTGGTTATAGTGCTGGGTCTTTTTTTTTAATCTATGTTGAAAGGTTAAATTAAAGATGTCACTGACATAATAGAAACAATGCTGGTAAAACATAACTATTAATTTGTTGAATATTTTATAAAACAAGCAGCTGTTCTCTTATTATTCAAGAAAGAGAGGCCAGAAAATATAGATTGCCCTTACAGAAATGTCAGGCTTCTGGCGAATAGTCGCCGCAAATTTGCGGCAAGGTCATATTTTGACAAGCAAATTAGGTTTCTGGCAAACAATTCTGATTAACTTTTGGCAATGTTGCAGCAAATTTGCAGCAATGTCACCAGAGGTTAATTCGAAGTTTGCCATTATTGACTACATGTGGTGGCAAATCACTGGTGAACACATTTGCCACTATTGGCAATACAGTGTTAGGCCATACAGTACATCTACACAATACAACATTATCTCAAAAGCCAAAAGCTATTTTTTACATACAATATGTTTTTTTCGCCAAAGCTGAATGCTTATGCTTGCAGTTGCCGTTATAGAATTGCTAGACGCAAGCTGAGTAATATGTCATAACACTTTCTACAAGAAAGGCACAGGAAGCTGGAGTGAAATTAAAGCATTTTTAATCATGAATTGGTTTCAACGTGGAGAGATAATAACTTTATAGCTTTAATGTCAGCTTCAATTAGTACGATCATGGGTCAATACATACAGCATGTACACTCAAATACTTTTTATACTCATATACATTTTGTGTGTACACATGGGTAATTCATGTGTTCACCTGCAGTCAGTGCAGTGCACAACATAAGACTGCTGTTTAAAGTAAAGTTCTATAAGAACC
>NC_055976.1:25561557-25574057 GCF_018492685.1 Alosa sapidissima | reverse complement strand
TTAGCTAAAAATACCCTTTCATTTCCATGTTATTCTGGGATACTGTTAGTAATATTAAATTTGAAATAGTACCATATTATCTTGCCTTAAAAACACAGCTCAGCCTACGGGTGATAGAATGATTTAGACTATTCTAAGCCTGCAGTTTGAAAAACCCCAGACTGTGACCTGCATGAGAACTCTGCTTAAAATATTACAAGCTCGATAACTTAAATCTGTGGTGCCTACTGTGTACTTACCAAAATAGCAGCCTTGTGTATCGAATAGACTGTGTGGGCTGCTTGTCTTATTGGCACCCATGCTAAAGTTGACTGAAAAGAGGAATATAAAATCATCTTTTGGAAATTGATCTTAATGCCTTAAGTGAAAAATGAGGAAATATCTAACCTTTAAGGACACCAATTTTCTTAGTGAATGAATAATGTATCATAAATAAATAAATGTTCTTCCTTAAAATACAGGGGTCATTCCCACCCCTATGTTAAATTCCTATAGGGACAGGCAGATTTTTATTTTTAAAGGCCAGTTATTTCATGGATCCAGAATACTGTGCATCCTGATAAAGTTACATTGGCCTTTGGAATTAAAATAGCCCCACATCATCACATACCCTTCACCATACCTAGAGATTGGCATGGTGTTATTTCAGTTAGCCTATTAGCTGGTTTGGTTTGCATTGAGCTCAAATAACTCAATTAACAGTCAACAGAATGAACATACAGTACATCTACATACATGCTTTCTGTCATTGCTCTGATCCATTTCACAACAGATTCCATTGCGGGTGGTTATTCCGGTTGGATAAATGTGTTTGAGTCTATTTGTCCTTGCGTTAGTATAAGTAGGTATATATACTCTTTTGATCCCATGAGCGAAGTTTGGTATCTGCATTTATCCCAATCTGTGAATTAGTGAAACACACACAGCACACAGTGAACACACAGTGAGGTGAAGCACACGTTAACCCGGAGCAGTGAGATGCCTGCTACAGCGGCACTCGGGGAGCAGTGAGGGGTTAGGTGCCTTGCTCAAGGGCACTTCAGCCGTGGATGTTGGCATGGGAGAGCAGTGCTCAACCACTTCCCCCGCCCACATTTTTCCTACTGGTCGGGGATCTACAGTGGGCAGTGCTTCGACTTGGCCAGCTTCACTCGCGGTCCGCGCGTGGGATCACGCGGTATCACGCGACTTTAATTTGTATTTTTCCAGTGAGACGCTGCAACAACCCAAACAACCGGTAGATGGCTCAAGTGAGCAGGGTGTCTCGTAAAAAGAAATGGGGCCTGGAAAACCCTACACAGACTTCACTGCAGACTTTAGCAGACTGGTTTAGAAATAATGTAATAGCCAGAAATATGCCTGCCCTGCCCTAATAAAGAAATATTTGGTTAACTGCGAGTGAATCCCGTTTGCAGCCGTAGAGACGCAGGACAAATTAAACATTCTGGTTTTCTCCGAGTGCAACGATGATAGACAGATATCATTTGCACAAAATATAGAGTATTAACCTCCGTTGCTCAGCCAAATGCCTTCCTGTTACGTCCTGTTATCACGGAGTTACAGGCGATAAACGATTTTTGATGGTCACAAGTTTACTTCATTAGGGACTGTTCGTTATTTATTACCGGAGGAGTTTTGGGAGCATTAGTCCAAAAAGACGTGACCCTCCCTCGCCAGCAATACATTTTTCTATGACCCTCCAAAGTGATTATGAAAAAATCACTGTCAACTTTTTCCGGGTTTATCGCCTACTGTATTTTAACGTTTTCACATATTTGGCCATAAGCCGTTTATCATAGGCTATCACGAAACCAAACTACAAAGGCGAACACTTAAACAGGGGGAATTAATTGGGCATGAATCATGCTGAACGCTATTTCGCTACCTTAGAATAATAAGGTTCTATCTGCGTTTTGAGTAGGTACAACCGGGACGATTGAAACGGGGACGAATGAAACATTCCGGTTTTCTCCGAGTGCAACGATGATAGACAGTCATCATTTGGACAAAACAAGGAGCATATTAACCTCCGTTGCTCAGTCAAATGCCTTCCTGTTACGTCCTGGTATCACGGAGTTACGAGCGATAAACGATTTTTGATGGTCACAAGTTTACTTCATTAGCGGTTTATTTTTTTTGGATTATTAAAGAGTGTTTTTCATTTAAAGGTTTGACTTCGTGCTCATTCAGTAGAGCATTTAGTGCTCTCCCCAATCCCAGACGTTCACATTGCATGTTTGTTTGTAATGGATGCAACCGCGAGATAGGCTATGCGTTTGACAATGAGTTGTTAATAGAACCAAGACATATAGCCCAGCAGCAATCTAGGGACTGATCGTTATTTATTGAAGGGGCCACCGGAGGAATTATGAGTGCTTCAGTTGGAAGTTGCATGACCCTCTCTTGCCTGCTAGAAATTGTTCAATGACCCTCCGACAGAATTGTTAAAAAAGACATGACCCTCCCCTGCCAATTGTCTTCCGCCCGCGCCACAGCCACACACTTTGTGATAACATTCTTAAATCAATCTTTCCCGTGAGCTTGCATGCTACCAGTCCTTCCTTTTCAAATGTGTTGCGCCTGTTTGCACAATTTCACAAATAATCATATGTGATTAATAGTATGACAAATTATCCCTGTGCACGGGGACCGAAACAATGCATGCCAACCTTTTCCGTGTTTATCACGTATTTTAACTTTCCCCGCTGTCTTGCCGTTTTAATGTTTTCCCGTAGAATATCCCATATTTTAATACTCTCATAACAGCCCTGCCATCGGGCCTGTCTCTGTGTTGCCCTGTTGCTACCCCTTGCCCTTCCAACGAAACAGATGTCTTCAAATCATCGTTTTCCTTGCTTGAAGGCGAACTTAGAGTGATGTTAACCTATTTAAGTTTAACGGCGCGATTGTCGTGAGCACGATTCATTGGCGCTTGCATGTTCGGCCTTATGTCTACGTGCGCACCTGAGGCTACTCAGCTGCAAGATAAATAATTTCCCCTCTTTGTATGTTCACTGCAAGTTGGCCTACCATAACTTACCAACTCTGCACTGTAGACTGGCTATTTATATTTTTCTGTGAAATAAGCTAATTTATTTGTTCAACTTTATGAAGCAGAATTACTTGGGTGTCCCAAGCAGCTTTCAGCCATAAGGCTACTTTGAGAACATTTCAATTCACCCGACACTAATATTCAAAATGTTGAAAACTATTTCGGCATAGCCTATAAAGCAGTTTAATTCAATGGAATGTTAGTTGTAAACAAACGAGCTACTTGGTGAGGCTTGGCCTCACAGATGCGCTCGTGCCTTAGATGGCAGGAAACATCTTCACGATAGGCCTATTAACTAACCACCCGATTCACGTTGGCTGGGGGGAAGGGGGGCCATCAGACAACTGTGCCCAGTTAATCCGGCCCTTCCCCCAAAAAATCACACCTTCCCACCTCTGACAGCTTAAAAGAAGTCAAGAGGACTCCTTACTCACAGACCTATTCACAAACCTGCGGTTTTGAAATCCTACAGGAGCTTCCAATCGCGAGGAAGCAATTTTGCATTGTAGGCATAACTAACATGCAATAACGCCGCCAACAACAACCAAAACTAGGCTAATCATTGTCAACATGTAAATTAAATGTAACATTATTGTGAATCAAATTAAAATGTTCTCTTTTGCAAACGTAGGCATAGTAACAGAATAATGTAATAATGTTACAAGATACTACATCAATCCTTATGTTTCATTGGGCTACTAGGCTATTTGTTTAGCCTTGATTCATTTAGGCTAGGCCTTTTTATTCAGGGGCCATATTCACAAAGAATTTTAAGGCTAAAAGTAGCTCCTAACTGGCGAATTTAGGAGCAACTCCTAAAAATAATGGGCGTGTCACTCCTAACTTTAGGACTCCTAATTTTTTCACAAAAAGTAATTCACGAAGCATTTTAGACCTAAAAGTAGCACCTAAGTCTGGGACAGCTTAAGTCGAGAGGACTCCTAACTCACTAAGACCTATTCATAAACAGCTTTTTTGTGGCATTTTACGTTGCGATGTTTTGAAATAGCCTATGCGCAACAGGAGCCACGAAGACTCACTCCTAGTTTAGGAGTTGTCTGAAAGGCTTTGTGAATAACTTTTAAGAGAAAACTCCAATCTAAAATCTTTAAGTGCGATTTAGGAGTAGCCTACTCCTAGTAGTAAGATAAAAGCCTTTGTGAATAGCCTACGGCCCCAGTTATTCATCATCTTCTGTCCTTGTGTAGCGCACGCATTCTGAGACCTGTCACTCATCATCGTAAGGGAGGTGTTTGGAATCATGCCCGCGTTACAATCATCAGCCAATCAGCCAATCAAGGTGGTCACGCTTGCCCATTTACCGAAATTAATGGTCGAATATTACTGATGATCATTGTTATTTAAGAACATGCAGTGTGCGTAGGGTACCAAAAACATCTTGCTCGTAAAAAAGCATCATAACGCACATTCTGGCGGGTCTGTTATTTACTGTAGGCTGCGCAAACCACATGCCTTTATTTTGGACAAGCCTGCATTCATTCAACCTTTATTCTCGGAGGGTCATTGAGGGAAACCCTCATTTTCAATGAAGCCGAAATTACAGAAACGAAGCAAAGCGCTCCACAAACAAGACAACATTCGAGGCCTTCTGTTGAAAAATTTTATATAAAGCCTGCGCTGACAGTAATCCTCCTGCCCCTGATAGGCCTACCACAGCTGTGGATAGTGTGGAATGTTCAAGTAATAACACAATCCAATGTGTGTCTCAATTGTCCCCCGCTGACCACCTCACACATTTCTCTAGATTTTGCAACGAACTTACATGACACAATGCCATAAAATATGCCAGTTTTAGGACACAGAATAATGTTTGTAATGATACCAGGTAGGCCAGGTATTGTCGAAGGTGTATGGTGAAGTGAAATTCTTACTTTGGAAAACAAACATTTGCCGATATCATCGCCGATCATCAGAATATTGCAACAGATTCTGTGTTCTGGACTGCAGGTAACTTGTTAAACTAGTGGTTATCAAACTTTTATTTCATTCTCCACTTTGATCAAGGGGCATGACTGATGATAGTGGAGATAACGTGTTATCCCGAGGCTTTTGCAAGTCGGCATCTTCGACGGTAGTCTATTAAAAATATAAGTTTTCGATGTCCCAAACGGAGAGCCTACTTTATTGTTTTTAACGATCTCTATGCTACTCACAAAAATGTAGGCATGGGGACATGATGAAGTAGATTATCCAACTGTCGTGTGTTAAATTATTGTGATTACGAGCCAGTGGTTTTCAAACATTATGCGTGACTCGGACATCTAACTAAATGCAACAGGCTCATATCGTCCTCGCATTCGCAAAATGAGGACCAGTGTTTTGTCAAATTGCAAATAGCTATTCGTTTTAACTATTTTTTTATGATCGTAGCCTATACAAAAAGCACTTCATACTATCTTAATCTTGGAATATGGGGAGGGAAGTGGCGCGTCTGCAGTCAGCCAAATATGAATGTAATTCTGCGGCATAAAGCAGATGTAATTGTTCATCGTACAGAAAAATAAAAATGACATGTCAAGCAGTCAATTGACTACATTGCAGTCAAGAAGTAGGGCAAATTAATTTACGAAACCAAAACGTGGGTCATAGTCGTCTAAGCCTCTATTGCGTAGCCTGTTAAAAACGTCGCCAGATAGTATTAAATCGGCAACAACATTGTTTTCTGCAGAAGCCTACCCAAGGCATAGTTGCGTTAACCCCAACACTGACAATAATGTAGACAGCAAATTTCGATTTCGATTTTCGTGTAGTCAAGCCTTAAGCCATACCCAAGTAGCCTAAATCGAGGTAATGTTTAATTATGCATGATTTATTTTGTTATTGAATTTGTAGGCTGGGATTACTCTCGGCAACAATTATGTAAGGGACGGCAGGCATAGCGATGTACAGTGGCAGAGCGACGCACAGTGGCTGAAAGTGGTACTAAAGCTTCACGCAGCTTCACGCCGCGTAATGCGCGAATGAAGTGGTCATTTGAAAGCGATGCCCACTGTAACCGACAACCCTTCGGTTTCAAGCCCGAAGCCCTAACCAGTAGGCCATGGCTGCCCCACGGCTGATCTTTGCCGTCTGCCTGAAGGCAACAGTTCAAACAGGGAGTGACCGGGATGGTGGGTGTCCTTTATAATGTTCTGGGCTTTTGTGTGACAACGGGAACTGTGTAGTTCTTCCAGTGTGGGGAGAGGGCAGCCGACGATCTTTTGGGCGGTGTTGATGACCCTCTGGAGCGCTTTCCCTTTGAGCCGCTGTGCAGCTGGTGTACTCATTAGAGGCACGATAAAAGGACACCAGCAGTCTTTGTGTGATGTCATTCTTCCTGAGTATTCCTGAGTTCCTGAGTTGAAACTACGCTGTAGAATCTTGTTTTAGTAAGTTTACATTTTTTTCAACAATACAAACAATAATAGACCTGTTTAATAATTTCTGGTGAACCTGCTTAAGCAACGTCAACAAAGAGACAGTAGCATTCAAATGGCTAACCATCTGGCTCTCCTGTCCCCCAGCTGCAACACTTCTTTGTGAGCTATATCTATTAAAAGCTCTGTTGAAATCCTTAAATGTCATGTGGCGTACAGATAATTGTCTTGGTATTACAGATAATTTGTAGTTATCTGCCTGGAACTGACAGATAATTGTGCAGTATTTCACTACTTCGTCTAACTGTTGTATGCACAGTCAACAAATTTGGATGTACCTCACCAGCCTGCACTTGCATGAAAGTAATACACATCTCTAAAGTACTGTATACACTGTCAGCCCATCACAAATGGAAATTCAGCTGTGCTGTGAAACTATACCTCTTCTGTTCAAAGTGTCTAACCTGCAGTGTCATACCTATGGACATAAGCCAGTCCTTACAGTTAGAGCATGAGCTGCCAAACCTGTCTAGACTCCCATAGTTCAACAGATAGAGCCACTTCTACAAGTGAGATCAGATCAGTCCCTCACTGTCTCTGTGAGCTCCCCCCAAGAGCTGAGTGGACAAGGTCAAACATTAACAAAGACCGATTAAACCTCTTCTGTCTCGCAAGCATATACTACAAGCCCATCATTAAAGAAAGGTGCTCAGGGAACAAAGCATTCATATACATGCTAAGTATTCTTAAAGTGGACACGGGCCAGCAATCAATGAGCCGATACCGTTCTGAGCAAGAGGCTCTTTCATCTTTTTTCCTTCGGCTTTGTAGACCCTGGGCACGGCCTGTTAAATTTGTGTCTGAGGCTTATAGCACAGTATAGCAGCTTGTGCTACATGCTCGTAGATGTGCAGCTATTTGAGACAGGGATGTTGGTAATGCAGTGCTATATAAGACAGGAGTCCAGTGGAGAGGTCTGTGTTGTGATCATATGAATGTTACTCAGCTGACCAGCAGATCAATGGACTGTGATGTGTGTCTGTACCTTTGGGTGGCAGTGTGGCACTTTCCCCCTTTCTCATGTTCTTTTTTCTCACTCATTGCTTCTTCTCTCTCTCTCTCTCTCTCTCTCTCATTCTCTCTTTCTCTTTTTCTCTTTCTATATATCCCTCTCTCTTGCGCGCACACACACACACACACACACACACACACACACACACACACACACACACACATTTCCCTCCTCTGCATCCAGAGCTCAATCTGAAATGATGAGCCTTAAGTACATTGACCAGTTTCATGCTTGCTTTACTATTCAGTTCAGTGCAAAACCACTGCAGTCCTTTAGCACCATGCGTGTATAACATGCCCTAGCAAGGGCCAGCCAACAATCCCATTTTCTAAATAATACAGCATTTTTACATCTCCAGCTCTGAGGAATTATCTTCTCATGGCAGGTTTTACTGGGGAAAATGTGCAATTGTATGCCTCCTAAGGCTCTCCTTAGTTTCATCATCATGATCTTCTAATTAGCAATTATCATTTAATCAGAACCTTTATCTCTAACCTTTGACAGATCCACTGGAGTTCATTTGGCAAATTAACGTGTTGTTTCACATAGACAGCATCGGACATTTGCCATTTTCTCACCAAAGTTAGGGACTAATCACTGAAATGACAACCATTAATAATGGTTGGCTGACTGTTCTTAAATCCAGTTACATTCCCTAGCAAATGATATGTGGATTCATCTTCATGTTAGTTATGCACAGTAAAATGCTTAAATGCATTTAAATTCTAACAATGTAAGTATTTGAGAAAGTTGTTTCTCAAATAGGTACCTTATCTTTAATGTTTGCTCAACTGCTGCTTGTGTTAGAACGATATACTTTAAAGTTAGTTGAGTCAGTCATTATGTAGAGATTATGTTTGACCAATCAGTAATGTCCACAGTAATGTCAGTGAAGTCCACACAGACAGAAGTTCCAGGACTAAATGCTTGTGAGTTCTAGACATTTTTCCATCCTTCCGTTATCTCTGAAATAGCTCCTTGGAAACGAGCCCATTTCCAGATATGCTCAGTGTAATGAGCATGCACTTTTTTGACACGACTTGTTGACATTTTCAAAAAGGTTGAGGTTGGTTCGTAATTGAGTTGTATTTAACATAGTCCTCTATGGGCACATGGGAACTTTTGCATCATTACTTCTATTTTTCTCTCATTTTTCATTTTTCACCCATTGGGTTCCAGTGCAAGGCTGGAGGCATTTCTGTGCAACACGCGGCAAATGTGTCCAGGAAGTTGCCTTACAGTATATATTTGTGTTACACCAGAATGAGACGGTGCCTGGGGGGTTCCGGGCTGGCTTCCCATGAATTGCAAATGCTCTCTTTAACAGCAAACATTGTTTTTTGTCCACGGGTGAATTTAGGGACAAAACGGGACAAATGTCTGCTAATCTAAATGGTTTTCACCGGAATATTTCACACATCCAGGAGCATTGAAACACACAGTTAATCTTTCCGAGCGCTTTGGGCCTAAATGGGTCTTCCCCCCGCTGACAGATATTTATCTTCGAAATGTTACCGCACCGAGTGTATTTATTCAGGGCATGAGTTGTAATCGAGTTGACAACACAACCACTCCAGGGATTAAGTGGAAGAACGCTGTGAAAAACCCCAGAATAGATCAAGCGAATCATATTCAATCACCTTGTCAGGAAGCAAATGGACCCACTTAAAAGTTTGACGTGACTTTCCCCGTCGCACACAAACACCCCACTGTCGACTCTGCCCACCTTGCCCATATAATTTATTTCATTAAGATATTATTGATTTTCCCTTTGCAATAAATTACAATGAGCAGAGTGTCATGTCGGTAGGTAGTAATTAATGATTGGGTACTATACATAATAATTAGCCACGCAATGGAAGATAGACAGTTGAAAGACGAGTGTCAGTGACCTTCAGGGAGCTAATATAGAGAGAATTGAAGAGTTCAGATCCAAAACCCTCTAAATCCGTCTGACCACTTTTCTTTTAAATGAGCATTTAAATTCAGTCTCCTATAGGTTTTTGCCTATAAATCGATATTTCAGACCAGGAAAGGAGTGGTATTTAGTGGGTTTAGAAGTTAAATTATTTGATTAGCGTATACTACATGTATGTGTGGAGAGCATCCCCTCACCATCTTTATCTCATTTTTGACATAGGTGGCATTTAGAGGGTTTTGCATCTGAACTCTTCAATTATTCCTGGCCAAGAAAGGCTCGTGCAGTTGTCAGGAGCGGGAAGGTAAGGGCCTGCTTTCAGGCGTAGATACCATCGAGAGGCTTTCATATTGCCTGGCGTGGCTAATGAGGAAGTAACGGCACATCTCTCGGCATATGGTGCCACCCATTAGTCAGTGTTCTAGAATGCTGTGGAATGCCTCCTCAATCCCCTCTGGCCCTCACAGTGTTCTTCTCTCTTCAAGAGAGAGAGAGAAAGAGAAATAGAGAGAGAAAGAGAAATAGAGAGAGACAGAGAGAGAGAGACAGAGAAAAAGAGAAATAAGAGAAGAGTTCTTCTTTGATGAGAAGAGACAGATTTATCATTGTTCCTTTGAAACCATTTGCTCATATCTACAGAGGCAACTGGAAAGGTGGCGATTAGGTGTTTCTCACAGCCAAGGCCGCAGTTACAATCTGCCAGCCAAATCATCTTCAAAGCACAGCTCGACACCCTTTTCCCCCTGTACAGAAATCGAGACCATGTATTCCAGAGTTCACCAATGTCCAGATAGCAGAGAGCCCTCCTGACAGTATTAGGGATGAAATTCTTGGACAAATTATTTTCAACTGCTCCTTCTTTTTTTCCAACCATGTGACTTCGCTGGAGAACTACTGACCTAAAGAAGCCAGCAGCTGCCCCCTGCTGTGGACCAGCCATGTCTTCCCCTGATGCAGATAATTAGAGCAGAGAGTCTGTTGATGACTGTGCTAACGACATGCCCACCCTCTATCCCTGCTTCTCTGCTTGCTTATCCCTACAACCGCACACCCACCCACCCCCACACGTACCCCTTCACCCGACCCCCCCCCCCCCCCCCACCTCCACCCTAGTGAGTACGAGTCTATCCTGTGAGTCAACACTTTCCTGAGGCGGAGGGGGCTCCAGTAAACAGCAGGCAGGGGAAAAGGTGGAGGAGATGGAAGAGGAGGTGAAAGGTCGGGGCACCTCAGGTGCTGTCCTGTGGCCTTGCCGGCCCGACGGACGTCCAACTCCTGACAGACAGAGCGCTAACTCTCAGGGCGGCGCTCCAGGATGCTACTATAACTGTTCAGAATGGCACCAAAGACAGCCCCCCCCCCCCCCATCCGACCCCCCTACACCCCCACCCCTCATTCATGCCTCACTGCTGCTGTGCACAGCACCACTGTCGCTCCTAGGCACACCCCCATCAAGCACACACAATCTCTCTCTCTCTCTCTCTCTCTCTGACTGTCTTTGCTTCATCTTTTTCTCTGTTTCTCTGTCTCCCTCTCTCTCACCCCCCTTCCTCTCTCTCTCTCTCTCTCTCTCTCTCTCTCTCTCTCTGTTGTTTTAATGTCTTTTTCTTTCTCTCTCATTTTTTCCTCCTCTCAACAGTCATCCATCCACCCACTCACCTCCCAAACAGTACAAAGCTGCATGTTCCCATGCCAACTCCCAACTCCTCGTCTGCCTGGACCCCCCACCCCCACCCCCTTCCATTCGCTTCCCTCCTCCTCAGTCTCCTCTATTACATATCCTTTGATTAAGGTAATTATCTGTAATTAAAACAAATTTGCCTCTTCCAGTGCCCTCTCAAGCAGGAATTGATTTACAGTTATCAATAGAGCGGGCCAAGGCTTGGGCACTCTACACATCATTAGGATGCCACCGCTCCATCGCTGAGCCACATCACCGCGGTGACAGGCCACAGGTGGATGGATGGCGTGCCTGGGTGCTGCCTCGGTTCCCCTGGTGAACCGGTTGGCATGCCAACAATCACTGTGGCGCCGGCCAGAGTTTTCATTGTGATTCGTATTCCTCAACGTGGGCTTGAGTGATGCCATGATGGGCAGTACTTCATGAGTGCCACAGAATGATCTATCTGCTAATTCGTCCTGGTAGAGATAGCTCAGCAGTTCCATTGTCAGTTTAGTTACCTTGTAAATAAGATTGTTTTGTTCCTGGAGGGAGGACTTGGTTGTGCATCAGTAGTTTCAGCTTCAAATATTCTCCCATTTGTACAAAAAAATGGTATCCCATTTGACTCCCTCCTATCTCCACATCCACATGCTTGGTGTTTTTCACTTAGTTTGACGGTGGCGTGTATCACTCACATAGAATCTGGGAGATGATAGTAACACCCCACTGTTACAGAACCATAACACCCACAAAGCTCTATTTGTTTAAAAATGTGCCGCCTTTTCTCTTATAGTTGAAGCACTGCAAAAATAAAACATATCTTCCAAAGCGCTTCTGAATCAAGCTCCCACAAATCATGATAAACGAGGAAAGAGAGAGAGAGCGAGAAAGAGATGAGCAGAGAGTGCCTCTCTTTTGTCAATACTCCCAGCCCCTGCATCATGAAAAGACAACAGATTATCTGTATGGAGAAGGCGCAAAGTCTTTTAGTCTCTGTTTGTGCAAAGTCTCGTAGACATCAGACCGATGGCAGGAATGTGATGCTGAGACTCCACAGAAGTGTGTACACAAACAGAGAGGGGCAGCCAGATGCCCGGTCAGGCGCAAGACGATGATGCGCTACAAAAGAGGATGTTTACTCTCTTGTCCACTGCAGCTTCGGACAAATAATAATCGGTACTAAATCACACGTCACAGAATGTGTCAGAACAGGAATATGAATCTCTTTTAACTTAAGACCACGGTTCTGATTCAGAGAGAAAGAAAAGAAAGTAAGAAGTAGTAGCTTTGTGGTTTTGTTGTTTGCATTTCTTATGAATGGGTTAAGCATTGGTGCTTGGTGATGTATCCGAAGGCTGCCTCTATTGTGCTGGTCTGACACATTTCTGTGTGTGTGTGTGTGTGCGTGTGTGTGTGTG
>NC_055976.1:25549057-25559057 GCF_018492685.1 Alosa sapidissima | reverse complement strand
CCAATCTTTAGCGCTCTCCAGGCCCATAACAAGGAGTCGTGTTCCTTGCCAAGCTGCGAGAACCGCAGAAACCCTCTCTCGCCCTGAATCTCATTATCAAATTGGATGCTCTTCCTCAACTGATGCAACATTTTATCTCTCTCTCTCTCTCTCTCTCTCTCTCTCTCTCTCTCTCTCTCGCTCCTTGCCTTTCTAAAGGAGTGTGGACAGTAAACGAAGGACAGGAATAATCTGCGCACATACATACATAGTGTTTACATTTCCCAGAAGCGCACAGCATCCCCAGCCAACTGATGAAGTTTCAGGTGGGTGGCTGACTGAAACGGCGGCATCTCAAATCATGAGTTCCATTAAGACAAAGAAAAACAGAGAAACAGAGAGAGAGAGAGAAAGTAAGAGAGAAACAGAGAGAGAGATAGGGAAACAGAAAGAGGGTAAGAGAGAAACAGAGAGAGAGAGAAAGTAAGAGAGAAACAGAGAGAGAGAGAAAGTAAAAGAGAAACAGAGAGAGATAGGGAAACAGAAAGAGGGAAACAGAGAGAGAGAGAAAGTAAGAGAGAAACAGAGAGAGAGAGAAAGTAAGAGAGAAACAGAGAGAGAGAGAAAGTAAGAGAGAAACAGAGAGAGAGAGATAGGGAAACAGAAAGAGGGAAAGAGAGGAACAGAGAAAGTGGGGGGCATCCTATTGAAATACATGGGAAGATACAGAATGCAGAAGTTGAGACGCAGCTCCAAGACTATGCGGCGGTTGAAAAGGATCCAAGCTTTGTTTTCAGCATTCACCTGCTTCTCCTTGGCAATTGTGGACAGGCGCGCACACGCACACACACACACACACACACACACACACACACACACACACACACACACAGTCTCATAATAGCCAAGGGAGTTGCTGGAAAGCCAGGCGAGCGTGTGTTGGGTGGATCTGTCACTACAGCACACTGCACAGTACTCACCTTGTCGAGGCATCCAGAGTGGAGTCTTGGAGGAAGTTAAGCAAACACAGTGTATCCTCTTGGATGAAAATAACAAACAAACATGCACACTGTGCAAAAAGAAAATAAAAACATCCAATCTTGTAATGTTGTTGTTTTCAGAAAGAGAGAGAGAGAGAGAGAGAGAGAGAGAGTTGTTGATTGAAATTATCAGTATTTAACACGGCTTTGCATGGTTGTTCAATCTTAAATATAGAGCATTACATTTAGTATGTAGATGGCTGTCAATAACACAGAGGTGTTTCTCATCACATATGCTGGGAAATGAAATAGGATGTGTGATAAGATCACTTCCAATTACTCTGGCAAGCTAAGAGGGCTGACTTTTCACATGATTGCTTTTGAGAATTAGGCATTTTAAACAAAAATGAGCATTGTTTTTCTTTTTTTTTTAGGAACGTTTACTCGTGTAAAATATAAAATGGCCCTTGTGCACGCTGCACGCAACCCTCATGAGGACGAAAAAGAAGGAGAAAAAGCAAGTGAAGCACAGGAGAGAGTAATGGAGAGAGAGAGAAATGGAGGAGTGGAACACAGTTGGCACTGTGAAGGGTGATTTATGGGGTATGGTAACATATCAACAAGTTTAACTTTAATTGTTTTCTTTGTGATGGGAGGAGGGGTAGTTAATACAGCCGTTTGATTGATGGCACAGGGCATAGCGAATGGCTGGGTACTTTGTCTTTCCTACTTTGGCTTCGAAATGAAAACCAGTTGATAAAAGCAATTAATTGACGAGAAAGTTTGCAATGAAATAACAGAAATGGATTCCTGAGCTAAATCCAAAAAATAAAATTTTGGAGACCGATTAAATGATGTCAGCGATTTGCTGGGCTTGCGCATTTTAAAATGAGCAATTACCATTTTACATACTTTTTCTGCTGATAACTTATATCTCTAGCCATTTCATCTGATCTCACAGCAAATGAGCTGGGAAGCCATAGATTATGGACATTTAGTCATACGCTCAGGGGGAACTGGAGGCATGTTCACCTAAATAGCACAGGTGGGATGCCATGTCACTTCCACAAAAGAGACTGTAACGCGCTAACAGATTAGCTCACGTGTAAACAGAAAGAAAAGCCACATTATTTAGGCCACATTAGCCCAAGCAGTTAATAAAGACGAGCGCCTCTGAAGCGGCTGTGTGTCGTTGACATTTGGCTTGGCGGCAGTGTAACTGTTAATCATACATTTCTGACGAGCACCTGCGCTAATTTCCAAAGACAACAATGGCGACTGGGGGCCGGTGAGGGTGAAGATCGGCAGTGGTGGCGTCCCACTAAATCACCGGGGATAATTAATGAGAGAGTGCCGAGGACAGGAACACGCTCTAATCGCGCCTGTCTCACGGCACGCCGTCAGCAACTCACACACACACTCTCACGCACGCACGCACACACACACACACACACACACACACACACACTCTCACACACACACATACACACACACACACACACACACACCTACAACACACACAGCTCCAGTCCACTCTGTGGCATTTTGCAATGGACTTAGCAGGCGTTGTGTACACACATATGTACGGACCAGTATGTACAGTGCAAACACATACGTGCAATCACAGTCACACACACACACACACACACACACACACACACACACACACACTTTCAGATACAGTAACATATATGCACATACCCACACATACACACACACACACACACACACACTCTCTCTCTCATGCACAAATACACACACAAATACAAACACAGAAGTACACAAGCTCTTTGCGAGTGCGTACTGTGTTTGTGAAACGCTCTCGGCCTGTGGCATGTTATTTACTTAAATACTTAACTGATGCTTGGAGGCTTGGTCTGGCATGTAACCTGCCATCTCCCACAGCCCCATAACTCAGGCCATGTGTGAGGGGTCTATTTATTTTGTGCCTTTGTTCCAACCGGCTGCCTACCGATGCAATGGAGAGGAGAGATGATTTAGTTCGGCTGATTATTGAATGTGGAGAAAGAGAGAGAGAGAGAATGAAAACAAGCCTCGCCATTGAGCATTGCTGGAGTTTTAATTAAGTTAGGACAAAAACTGGTCTATCAGTTGATTCATAAAAATGACCTTCACTGTAAATTACGCTAATGAAATATGAGGAGCCATGGCTGGTGTGTGTGTGTGTGTGTGTGTGTGGGGGAGGGGTGCTGAAAAATAATCGGTGGAGGCGACTGCAGACTGCAGAGGTGCCTCTGATCTGGGGGGGGGGAAATGAAACACCTGCCACAGCTAATAAGGATCTTTTCTCCCTACACTCAACTATTTACAGTGTTTAAACTCTGGGCTTTCTGAGTGCACTGCAGCGCTGTGGCCTGCTGCGAGGCCGGCCGCTGCTGGTCCGGGCGGGCTGGGAGGTCATAGTAAGGTGTAAATGATTGACGCGGTGCTAGGAGATATTACTCACCAAATCAATCACACTTAGTCGTGATCAATCGCCAACATCGCTGTGAAAGCTTAAGTGCCCGCTCAAGTAGCGAGAAACAGCCCCACGCACACACATACACTCATACAGCTACACACTCACACACACAGTCACACACACACAAACATGCCCCTCGTCCTACAGTCTGTGGTGTAATTGCTATTTTTGGGATCATGGCTTATTATTTCCTGGCAGTGAGGGTGCCTGCCCTAAATAACAAAAGGACCATAACCGGGACACGGTCAGAGTTCAAGTTCGCAAAATTGCAATTTTGAGCTGAAAAAGAATATTTGGAAAAGGGCACGTGAGGTTATGGCCAGGGGCAAGGGTAGGGGGCAGGGACAGGGGCAGGAGGGGTGTGTGCTGTGAGAAGCGCCTCAGATGATGGTGAGTGAGCAAAGGTGTCCTTGAGTGATGTGATGGCACTGGCAGTGACCCCTCCTGTGTGTTTTGTGAGAGAGGGAGGGGAGGGGAGGAGAATGTGGGTTGACTACTGGATAGCACTCACAGGAGTTTGACAGCTAAGACTCAATTAGACGCAGGTAGCGGATGTCTGGTGCTGGGAGCTCCGACAGTGTTCCTTATTTTGGAACATAGAAATAATGTTCCTCATAACGTTATTTTAAAACTCAGACTGGTTCTATGTCTGTTACCCACAATGCCATGTGAATCTCTACAGGAAGCTCTACAGGAAAACACCTCGATATACTGTAAAGACAGACAAACAGACAAACAAAGACATAGAATCAACAGACACCACTGAAAACCTTGTCGAAACTAGAAGTCGACTCTTTTGTATTGTTGTAGTGTTTCGACGGCGGGTTCTACAAGCTGAATATCAATTGTGACTGTTTCAAACATGCCGAGGCAGCCACTCCGCCATGCTGGGTTGTAGTCTAGATGTACGTAAACATTATTTTCCTTCTTCCTCGCTTCTTCCCTTTCAACCTCTGACAACATATTGAGCATACTGACTCGAGAAGAAAAAGAAATAAAAAAATTTAAAAAAAAGTGAAAGGAAAAAGTCAGATGCAGGAACTTCCCCTCAAAATCCCCGCCTGCAGTAGATCTCTGTGTTTACTCTCACTTTATTTATTGACACAGCTGGCCCAGACGTCCTCTCATGAGAGTTTAATGATGCAAGGAAATGCAAGCCCATCTGAAAGTTAACAGAGAACCCAGACATGTCAGAATATTAGCCACTCTGTCCTCACTGCACAGCTAGCGTGAGGGGATGAAGAAAGTCACGCGTGTGCAGTCTCTTCTCCCTCTCTCTCTTTTTCTTTCACAGGACATTCTCCTCCCTCTCTCAGACAAGCACACACACACACACACACACACACACACACACACACACACACACACACAAACACACCCCTTACCCATCACTGAACTTCCCCCCTCCCTCCTCAAGCCATGTTTGGACAGAATTTACACATGAAATCTCAACGCTGGGCAAAAACCAATTACGGAGTTCGCCAGCCCATCTCTCTGCACAACAAACTATACTATCGATCAGGTGATAATTACCACAGTCACGTCATAAAGCACCTGAAACATATTGGTGGCGCGCGCTATCGATTCTCCTCTCGGCCTCGCCGCTCGCCTGCTCGCCTGCTCATTGTATGTCCATTCCACATTACGCGATGAGATCTGCTTCGCCCTCAGACTGGCCTCTGCCTCTCTGTCCGTGGCGGTCAGCCTGCACAACAGCGCTTTGGCTGTGCTTTGTCATTAAGGTTGTTTTTCTTTCTCACCTTATACTGTTGTTGTTTGCTATTGCTGTTGTTGTTGTTTTTGTTTAAGCTTTTAGAGCCATTCCAATCGGACAGATATGAAGTTGCTGCCATTCCAGCTATTGTGTTTGAAGCCAAGGCGGAAGTACTGTAGTGTAGTTTGGCTTTTGCTTTTTATCCAATGCTGTGTCAAGGTTGGCTCCCTCGCTGTGTCATTAGCCAATTTATTGTCCCTTTTTTTTCAACCTACACACACCTCGTTTCCCCCCACGGATGACCACACAACCAAGCATGCCACTTTTTCTCCCCAAATGGCTTTATCTTCCTCTCTTAAAACTGACCTTTCTATCGTTCACGTAACTTTGGGGCTTGCCCAGGCTAGCACCAGCTGTGTCCAATGCTTCATTACACCCTCATCCTCAGGCCTGTCAGCCTCTGACCCTGAAACTGCAGCCTTCTAACCACACACACATACACACACACACACACACACACACACACACACACACACACACATACAGTAGTACACATAGACACAAACTCACATATGCAAGCACACAAAACACATGTACTGTACTGGATGAAGATGTTACACACACACACACACACACACACACACACACACACACACACACACACACACACACACACACAGTGTCCAAACAAAAGGGGAGAAAAAATACATGATGGTGGAGGTTCATTTGTGTCATTAAATCTCCAGCTATCTCATAAGGCTGAGCTTATGAGCATTTTATTTCCAAGCCAAAACTCAGCATCTGAGTGACCAAACAGTAGAACACTTAGACACACACACACACACACACACACACACACACACACACACACACACACACACACAAAAGCATCAAGCCGCATGAAAACAAAATTGCCCTTTCCTCCGTCGGTCAGCGACATCAAAGAGGCCTATTTTTTAACTGCTCTGGGAGAATGAGACGAGTCACAGTACAATTTCACACATGGCATTTCAAACGGCAGTTGGAGCCTCTCGCTTGTGCAAGAGGTTATTGTTTTGCACGACAGAGTTGCTGAGCCTCCCTGTAATTTGACTATGATGTCTCCCTTCTTTCTGATGTTTTTTTTTTATGTTTATGAAAACAGGGGCATTGTGGGATACATTTAGATATCATATGGGATAATTTAGGCTTTAGGGCTTTTTGACTGTTTAAAAAATGACTCCATAGCTCTTTATATTCCAGAGCTCTCATTGCAATAATACCTGTATACGTGCTGCGCTAAATAGTATATACAGTACTGGATACTGTACATAGCACCACCATCAGGTAATCCGTGCGATTTTTAGTGATCAGTATATATCAGCTATATGTTGAGATAATTGTCTGAATGCTAGATGGGACAGAAGATTGAGGAGGAGGAAATGGTGACTAATCCTGAGCCATCAATTAGTTTTGAATTGTACTGCATTAGTGGAGATTCGGACAAATTCCCATCCCGCAATGATCACCGTGAGTGATTTCTGGCGTTTGGATAAGGAGCGATTAAATTGAATTGCCGTATAAATAAATAGCTTGCAATTAGTGGCGTATTAATGCTATCTTGATGAATGTTTTAATTAAAGCGTGAGACCCATCAGCATTGTGGAATGCAGAATACCTTCTCTGTTCTGCTGATGCTCTGCGCCCCTGGTGCGGATGCTAAATAGATTACACATGCGTGTGTGTGTGTATATGGCAAGCCGATTGAGCATTTATTCTGATAGCTTGATATCAGGCATAATTGTCATGTACATGTAAGCCATTTTTGTCAACTAGTTAACTAGTGAGCCATGTTTGTGTGAACTAGTTAACTAGTGAGGGCCAAAATATGCACACTAGTTAACTAGTGGGAGCCAAAAGGCTCACTAGTTAACTAGTGAACACATTTTAGCTTCACTAGTTAACTAGTGAGAGCCAGAAATGTCTACTAGTTAACTAGTAAAGGCCAAAATGCATACCAGTCAGATAGCTGAAGGCTTTTGGGTCTCACTAGTTAACTAGTGACAGCCAAAAATGTGCACATGTTTACTAGTGAAGGCAAAACACCTCACTAGTTAACTAGTTGCAGTCGGTCAATGTCACTAGTTAACTAGTGAACCATAAATGGCTTACTAGCTAGCTAGGTGATGGCAGTAGTTACACACTAGTTAACTAGTTGATGCATCATTTGTCCAAACTAGTTAACTAGTGAGGTCATAAATGTATATTAGTAAACTAGTTCAAGACAAAATTCACACTAGTCAACTAGTGGCGCAGAATTCAAATTAGGAGGCGGAGAATTCTGGAAATTGAGGCTTTCTATTGGCTCTCTATGTCCAAATAGAACATGACAACCAATCACAGTGCAGAATTTCACAAAATCCCACCCACAACATTTGCATGTTGCACACAAGTTAACATGCTGGCCAAAGGTACTCTAGCTAGTAAACTAGTGGCTTCAGTGTGACACTTACATGTAAACTAGTGAAGGCAGAACTGCTCACTAGTTAACTAGTGAAGACACAAATGCCCACTAGTTAACTAGTGAGGTCTAAAAAGTGTCACTAGTTTACTAGTGTGCACCAAAACACCCACTAGTGAACTAGTGATGGCAATTTCCATTCGACTAGTTAACTGTGAGGTGCAAAAAGTGTCACTAGTTTACTAGTGTGCCCCAAAATGCCCACTAGTTAACTAGTGAAGGCAAAAGGTATTCTTACTAGTTAACTAGTGACAAATTGGCCTTCACTTGTTAACTAGTTGACATGTTTGGCCTTACTAGTTCACTAGTAATGGAACAGGACATGCTCACTAGTTAACTAATGAGCATATCTGCATTATAATGCCTTTCACTAGCTTATAGAGGGCGTTTTGAGCCTTACATGTTAGCTAGTGAGGACAAAACACTGTCCATAATGAACTAGCAGGAGAAGAATGCCCCTCACACTAGTAAACAAGTGGAATTTGTTACCACTCCAAAGTACACCCGAGGCAAATAAATTATAACGCCAGACTATCGATGTAAATGTCTGTATTGACAGTGTTATTTCTAACGTTATTCTATCCTTGCATTTCAACGATCGCATTACATTTTGAGGGACTAGTTTCTTAGCAGCGGCGGAATTATACTTGCTCCGGTTAGTAGTACTGCGCCGAAAAGTAAACAGTAAAGCGCACTCCAATGGGGATACCTAGTAGTAGCCTTGGTAATATCAGTCTGCCGCTGAGTTGCAAAATGACTACTAACAACTTTAGGGACCAAAGTATAACTATTGCAACGCGATGCAAGGGTAGTTGTATTTCTTACACTATTCTATCAACACAGACATTTACATCGATTGTCTGGAATTTGCCTCAGGTGTACTTTGGAGTGGGTAAGACTGTCTTTAGTGGCAGACTAGCACACACCGTTGACTTGCGCTAGCCTAGCACCTGCGAACTCTGCAATTAGAAGGACTGGATGAAACGTGCTGAAAACGGTCTCCACTGATAAATATCACACTTGCTTACTTGGAAATAAGGTCTTATGTCCAAAATCCTGAACCACCCCTTTAAGCAGCAGGAGATCATGTGGGAGACCAGGGTTTAATTCCTTAGAAGTGCATGAAGTTTTTTTCTTGATCTTTGAGCTTTTAATTACTTTTGAAACCATGTGCAGTTAATGTGTACAATCTTTTGTTTTTCAGTTATTAATCAGAAAAGCGCGAATGGATACATTTATGTCTGTGGTTGCCTAGCAACAATAAACAAAGAATAATATTAAAATTGATCCCATGAATCTTTGGTGTGGATCACTAAGAGCTCACTTGTTAAAGCATGAGGTTTCCCTGTTATTATTAAAAAACATTTTGACAGAATATGAGATGCTACATACTGCAGGCTCTGCTTTACTATCTATACTGAAGTACCATTGCAGAGCAGTGTGTCACTTTAGCCACTAGGGGCACCCATCAGGACCTGATCGCGAGGCTATGAACAGTAAATTTACATTTAGACTGGGTGGGATTCTTACATAATACCCAATAGGAGTCTTCTACCTACCCTCTCATTAGAATTTGCATAATAGCCGTTTCAGGCACTAGTTAACTAGTGAGCTGCTTCACTGCCACACATGCAAACTAGTGAGACTTAAACAGTCAGCTTGTTTCTCTTTTTAGGTGTAACTAGTTAACTAGTGAACAAAATATACATGCCACTAGTTAACTAGTAAGGCCCACAACACCCTCACTAGTAAACTAGAGGGTATTTTTGCCTTTACATATTAACAAGTGACCATTTTGGCATCTCACTAGTTGGAGTAAGTTGGAGTAGTAAACTAGTGACACTTTTTGCACCTCACTAGTTAACTAGTGGCATTTGTGTCTTCACTAGTTAACTAGTGAGCAGTTCTGCCTTCACTAGTTTACATGTAAGTGTCACATTAAAGCCACTAGTTTACTAGTTAAAGTTCCTTTGGCCAGCATGTTAACTTGTGTGCCACATGCAAATGTTGTGGGTGGGATTTTGTGAAATTCTGCGCTGTGATTGGTTGTCATGTTCTATTTGGAAATAGGGAGCCAATAGAAAGCCTCAATTTCCAGAGTTCTCCGCCTCCTAATTTTAATTCTGCGCCACTAGCTGACTAGTGTGAATTTAGGCTTCAACTAGTTTACTAGTATACATTTATGACCTCACTAGTTAACTAGTTTGGACAAAGGATGCATCAACTAGTTAACTAGTGAACCTGCTGCCCTCACCTAGCTAGCTAGTAAGCCATTTATGGTTCACTAGTTAACTAGTGACATTGACCTACTCCAACTAGTTAACTAGTGAGGAGTTTTGCCTTCA